>NC_138054.1:49642392-49732392 GCF_964194185.1 Rhinolophus hipposideros
TAACACCCTTTGAGCAAGATCACATTTGAAAAATAACCTCAGTGTAGTTTGTGGCATGTTTACATGCCTCAGTATAGTTTAATGAAGCTGTTTACAAAACAAAGAAATAAAAAATAACCTCATTAACGTAAAAGTGTTGCTTTAAGTGAAGCAAACGGAGTGTGTGTGTGTTTAGATGTCAGGGAAAGAACAAATAGTAGGAGACAAAAAATGTTCTAATATGGACAATAATATCAACAATTTTTTTAAGTGCTTAATAGCTAAGTAGGGAGGGAGAATTACTGTTATTCAGTTCTCACATCTCTGAGAAGTACATACTATTTCGGGTTTCTGTTTTGAAAAATTGAGGCTTCGAGGGCTTAAGTAAAATGCTGAAGGCTACACAACTAGTGTAGTGTTACCCAGGTTCAATACTTTAACCATTACAATATTTAAGACTGAAGCTTATTAAGACACTAACGTCAATTTAAGCACTTCAGTTTGAAATGCATGTTTGGCGTCATTTCATTCATTCGTGTAAACAAATTGAACACCAATTTAAAAAGAAGCATTCACAATAACTTCAGGATGTTCTTCTATCAATTATAGTCAAAACAAAAGCATTTGGCATAAGGTTGAAGATGCTGTAAACGGGTTTCTTAGAAAGCTGAGGACAATATTGATATATTTTATTCTGAATGCCATCACTGTATGATATATCTTGAAAAGAAATCTTAAACTGAAGAATGAATGGTAAAGTACATTCTGGTAAAGCAAATACTACATCCTCCAACCTATACCAACAGCAGGTATTAGGTCTACAGTGTAACCACACAGATGTGGTCCCCCCTACTATCATGACCGTAGAATCTGATGGAGCAGACTGATAATAGACAAGTTAAGAAACATAAAAAAAAAGTACAACATGTGATAAAGGAGGAAAAGTGTTATGATAGAAAATAATAGCCGAGACACCTAGGGTGACTTATTTTAAGATAGAGTTTCCTGGTCGGTCTTTTAAGATCTGGAGGATGAGCTAGACCTAGTCTTTCTAAGAGCACAGGGTAGATGGTGGGTGGTGAGGAAGGTGAGAGTGTGGGGTCCCGTGTTCCTGGTAGCATAATGGTGAGGCAAAAGCCCTGAGGCAAAAAAAGAGAAAAGCTTGGCTAGTTGAGCAGGAGCTTTGTGTGACTGAGGGATACATGCATCTGAAGAGGTTGGCTTGGACCAGATCAGACAGGGTCTTGGCGGCCATGGAAAAGAATTTGGATTTTGTTGCCTATACAGATCAGTCCTGATAACACTAACAACCAGTGGTTCTTAATTGGAATACTTGATAAACCCATTGCGTCAAATAAAAATTTGATATCTAATTAATTTGCATGTATTACGATAACTACTGGTTATCCCTTTACTATTATCTAAGAGCACCTTTCTAACACTTTTTCAAGAGTGTATGTATTCTCTTTGGTAATCTCCCATTTGGAAATGAACAGCATTTTATTTTCATTCCTGTACTATCTAGCCCTATAATACATTGATGGACTTTTACAAAGCATCTATTGAAGTCTAGTAATATTGAAGTCTTACTAAGTAATATGGATCCTAACCTCATGAACTTGCAGACTGATAGCAGAGTTAAGATACATACAATATTATATTAAAGTAGAATATGTTAAGTGGGGTAAAAGATTCCAGTAAAGTACTTCTGGGAGTTCAGAAGAGGAGATTCCTTTTAGCCCTGGGGCGGGGAGAACAGGGGAGGAGGTGGAGGGGAATGGTAGGATTAAGAGAGATTTCCTGAAGGAGGTAGCATTTGCTCTGGTTTTGAAAGGGTAAGTAGGATTTAAACACTAGGAAGTTGAGATAGGGGCAAAAATCCTATTAAGGGTTCCAGTATAAAGGAGTGTGTGTGTGTTTAGCATGATCCTTACTGCATTTTGGATGCTCAATTTGATATGATTGTTACTAGACCCTGGGAAGACATCCAGGACTACAACAGTTTGAATGAGGTATGCCATAGGATTGAAGTTCATGACACTCTGCAGGAAATTATCTGTAGTTCCAACCAGGGCTGTTTGATTTTCTCAGCTGCTTAAATTTATTAGCAAATTACATGGAGGCCTAAAGAATTAGAGAGGTAGTTTTAAAAAGAGCATTGGATGGGGAGACGAAGAATCCAATTTTGCTCTCTTGGTATCTTGATGTGTGAATTTGTCTCTAAAACTGTTTGTTTTTCTGTCTGTAAAATGGAAAGTGATTCTGTCCCCTCCATTCTCTTCCTATTAAGGAATGAATGACTATAAACGGTGATGAAAAAAAGCTCAGAAGAAGGATGTTGCATCAATCAAAACAATAAAAACAACAATTAAGAAAGCACTATTATGTAAAATGATGTTTAAACTCTCCCCTTTTAGGCAGAAGTCTTTGTATAGTACCGTGGGGGTAATTTATAATTACCCCCTCTCTTCCTTTTTTTAAACAAGGTATCTCACCTTGGAAGTTAAAAGAAGACTGAAGTTATTTAAATGTATGGTTAAGTGTGGCCAATTCAGAAGGCAGTGTGTGCAGACAGTTTATAAGGCTGTCTGGCCTTACTAAGTGGGTGGTGACGGCGTCCTTTGTTAAAATCTGGAAGTGAAAAGGTAAAACCAACACTAATTTAAAAAGAAGCATTCACAATAACTTCCGGATGTTCTTTTATCAATTATAGTCAAAACAAAAGCATTTGGCATAAGGTTGAAGATGCTGTAAACGGGTTTCTTAGAAAGCTGAGGGGCAATATTGATATATTTTATTCTGAACGCCATCACTGTATGATATATCTTGAAAAGAAATCTTAAACTGAAGAATGAGTGGTAAAGTACATTCTGGTAAAGCAATTACTACATCCTCCAACCTCCCAGTTCTCTCTAGCTTAATAGATTTTGATGTGATTACTACCTGAAGGAGATTATTCTTTGTGATCTTAATTTGAAGCAATTTGATTTTAAATACTAAAAAGACAAAATAAAACTAGGACTTTTAGTTAATTAATAAAGCTATTTCCTAGAGAATTTAAAAAACTCAATACATTTTAACCTTTCAAATTCAGAGCAATGCCATCAATTATGTTAGTTCTATGTAGTATTTAATGACTTAAAATACCTTTTTCAAATAATGTTTTGAATGGAACTTTGACTTTTACATATTAATGTGTAAGTAAACCCTACTCCCAAACCAGAGTTTCTAGGGGTTGTGTTCTAATATGTAAAATATTTAGAAAGCTTGAAAAAATGTTCTTGAAAATACTTTTTTTTTGTCTTTTATATCAAAGTCTTAATGTTTTGCCAATATCAAACCAGACTGAGTGTGGACTGACATTATGGGAATGGGAAAATAAGCTTTCTTGGAGATGGCATACCAAGAAGGTTAGTCTTATACATAACAAAATTATACTTAGTACTTAAGGCCACTTGTAAGACAGAGTAATAATGGTATCAATTATATAAATGTTTTTACAGCTTAAAATATATTTTTCTAAAGTATAACAAAACTTTCATATATATATTAAATCTTGCATATTATTTTGGACCAAACAAATAGATCATTATATTAATAGCTGATAATAAAGCTATTGATAATGTTTGTTTTTTTTTTAAGATTTTTTTTTTTATTGGGGAAGGGGTACAGGACTTTATTGGGGAACAGTGTGTACTTCCAGGACTTTTTTCCAAGTCAAGTTGTTGTCCTTTCAATCTTAGTTGTGGAGGGTGCTGTTCAGCTTCAAGTTGTTGTCCTTTCAGTCTTAGTTGTGGAGGGCGCAGCTCAGCTCCAGGTCCAGTTGCCGTTTTCTAGTTGCAGGGGTCGCAGCCCACCATCCCTTGTGGGAGTTGAACTGGCAACCTTGTGGTTGACAGGACGCGTTCCAACCAACTGAGCCATCCGGGAGCTCAGCTGTAGCTCAGCTCAAGGTGCTGTGTTCAATCTTAGTTGCAGGGGGCGCTGCCCACCATCCCTTTCGGGACTCGAGGAATTGAACTGGCAACCTTGTGGTTGAGAGCCCACTGGCCCATGTGGGTATCAAACCGGCAGCCTTCGGAGTTAGGAGCATGGAGCTCTAACCGCCTGAGCCACCAGGCCAGCCCCTGATAATGTTTTTTTTGATCATTGTAAATAATGAATATTGTAATTGAAATACTTTGCTGTCTTTTTCCTCTATCTTTTCTTTGTGGTACTGTATATCATTTCTGAATTCTTTTCTGTAAATTACTCCAAAATGATTGTGAAATGTTGTTATACAACTAATGAGATATGTTATAGAAAATTATAAGAAGAAAATCAGCCTCTACTTTACACTCACATCTAACTTTGACCCCTACTAATTAGTACTGGCTCGATTATCCACTTCTCTATAACTCCCATTGGGAGGCTATTTTCCAAAATAAGACCAGCTTCACATAATGACAATTTCTTATCCTTAAGGATGATGAAAAGAATGTGCTTCACTCGGCAAAGCCCGTTCCAAATAGGATTCTAAAAATGTTTTGAGCATCTGAATCAATGTATAACCTCCCAAGATGATCTGTCAGAGGCAACACTTACCTGGATAGAAACAGCTTTAAGCAACACTGCTTTCTAATATCTCTGCCTATGAAATATTTTCCATATAGATATAATACATGTTACTGACATTTAAGTGTATATCGACCCCCATCCCCCACTCCCCCCCCATCCCCAACCCCACCACACCATGTTCTGTGAGCTGTTGACCACGGAACTCTCAGGATATCTGAATTCTGGTCCTCGGCTCTCATCCTTGGAGCTCTTTATCCTGCTGTCTTGAGTTGAGTGTGTTTTGCAATGGGTGTATTCTGTCTTCTGTTTTCTCCCTCTGCTGTTTATCCCTTTCTGGCAAATTCCTAATGGCTGACAAAAGATGCGCAGGAATAGTACTTTGTTACAAAGTACAAGGAAGGATGTCATACTGGGTGTTAAAATGTGTTTTTAAGGCAAATTGAGGTGTCTTCAAGTAAAGCATGGAGGAAAGAATCAAGAACAGCCAGGAGGATTGGTGGAGCTCTGACATTATGAAGGGCATTTTAAACATCACTAAAGTCTTGCAGGATTGACAGGTATTTGTAGGAAAGGTAGCAGAAGATGATTGTTACCTAAGGGATGTAGTAACATCAAGGGATTTGAAGAGAACAATTGCTGACTTGCAAAGCATCTCTGCAGGAGCTATGCCAAAATATCTACATACAGACTGGTTTAGTTTGCACACCTATTTCAGGAATGCAGCCCATCCCCCTACCAGGAATAAACAGGATATTCATGCAATTAACCTTTACTCTAGCATAAAAGCCTAGTAATAGTCTGTGATATGGAGTGGGAAGGTACCTTGATTTGCTGTGTTTGTCCACATTGAGGACAAAAATATATAATTTGTTCTTTCTTTTTGCTTTGGTTACTTAAAATAGTAGCCCAAGACACGTGTAGATGAAGCGTTCTGAGAGAAGAGGAGGAATTGTACAACAGGGAGGGGCTTCCAGGACATCTTTTTCTTCTTTAGTTTACTTCCAGCTTACTGTGAGGTTATGGCAATTAGCATTTGTTGGGTTAAGTGAATTTACAGATTATTATATAGTTAAATTTAAACTGCCTTACAAATTGTACGTATAACTTGAGCTTGAAATGATTCCTGCAAATAATATATTATTTGGATTGAATATATTACTAATGACAAAATAGTAGAGAGCCAACTTTTTTCTCCTCCTAGTAGAGGTCTTCTTCAACCACATTACAAGACAAAAATGATACAATTAGAGCTCTTCTCCAGCACATTACACAATTAAAACAATGCACTGGTAATATAATTAGAGCTGACAAGAAATTAGCCCCAAAACTTAAAATTATCAAAGTTTTTTTTTTTAATACATTTAATTGGGGAATATTGGGGGACAATGTGTTTCTCCAGGGCCCATCAGCTCAAAGTAGTTGTCCTTCAATCTATTTGTGGAGGGCACAGCTCACTGGCCCATGTGGGAATCAAACCGTCAACCCTGTTGTTCAGAGCTTGTGCTCTAACCAACTGAGCCCTCTGGCCACCTCTCAAGAAAGTTATATCCATTATTGTTAATGATAAACTTCATGCTAAATGTGTATTATGCTTTTAGGATGAGATTTATCCTAAACCTCAGGGGATACATCAGTGAAACAGATAAAGATGCTTTTTCTTTTTTTTTCCCTATGAAAATTTTATTTGTTTTCTTTTTTTTAAATTAAAGTTTATTGGGGTGACAATGATGTATGACAGAATTGTACACTTGAAACTTATGTAACTAACCAAAGATGCTTTTTCTAATACAGCTTACTTTCTATCAAGACAATAACAGATATAATGACATTTATACATTACCTGAGCAATAAGTGTTAAGGCAATAAGAAGAGGAACAGGGTAGAGGGATTGGGGATTCTAGGTGTGGGGCATTGCTACAATTGTAAACAGGATTGTCGGGAGGCCTTCAAGATGACATGTGAGCCAAGACTTGAAGGAGGTGTATTCTAGGTGTATACTTAGTTATCCTCAGATAACTAACTACATGCCATGTATTCTTTAAATTAGGGTTTTATTCATAGCGATTGAAGATAGTGTTATGAAAATGCTGGGCCATACTATGTACTATAATAGTTTGAATAGCTCTATTGAACAAAGGAAGACTAAAATTTATTAAATGGCTATTTGGGCTATGCACTGATTACATTATCTTGTATAGTCTTGTAAGGTAAATGTTAGTCCCATTTTATAACGAAGCCTTAGGATTAACACGTGCCTTGTTTACGATCGCATAGCTAAGTAGGTAATAGAGCTGGTGCTGGACTCTAATCCGAATCTTGTTTTCCTTTACAATGCCAGACCCTGAAAAAAGTCCCATCAATTGATCAGAACTGCTACTAGGAGAATTGTGTTGAGAAAGATTCTGAGGCTGAATGCACCACCACCAACAAAATACTTTGATCAGTGTCATAACACAAGAGTAGGGAGTAGCGGCTAATATATATATTTATCTCTACACTGTCATGCTAGTTCTTGAGATGAATATCTCAAAGAGAAATACGAGGCCACTTAGAAACAATGATATAGTTGCTGAGCAGTATTTTGAAAGGATCCATATTATATCAATCATATTATTCTTTCTAAAACCTGTCACTTCCTTAGTAATCTTCCACACTTTACCTCTGTCTAATGAATAAACTGTAACTGATGTGGTTTCACCTACCTTCCCATAATCCTACTTCTCTGCCTTGTTTGTGTGGTTTTCTCTGTCTAGTGTGCTTACACAGCCCATTAAAATGACCTGTATTTCAAATTACAGCTTCCTAGCAAAGTAGAATGCTTCTATCACTAGGAGTATCTATACATAGATGTTGATGTCAGAGATAATATAGAAGGAATAAACTGTACTATGTTATATATGAAATATTTTTAATTTTTAAACTTTTAATAGAGGTGGTATAATGTAATTGTTATTATTAGAGACCATGAAATTAAACATGTACTACTTACTAGTTGTATGTTTCGGGGGAAATTGCTTAAACTGTCTGAAATTTCAGTTTCCTCATCTCAATAGCATCACATTCTTGGGTATTAGAATCTGCGCGCAATTTAATACCTGGTGTTTTGTTGTTGTTGTTTTGTTTTTTGTTTTTTTGGTTAAATGTTTCATGTGTTCTTGAAAAGAATGAGTGTTCTCAAACAATTGAATTCAGAGTTCTGTGAGTAGCTCAAGAATATAAATTGTGTTGTTTAAAACATCTGTATCTATACATATCTGTATCCTTACACTGTTCTATCATTGCTGGGAAAGGTGAGTTAGAATCTCACATTGAAATGGTAGAGTTGACAGTTACTTATTCTGTGCATTTTTACTTTCTGTGTTTTGAGGCCATGATTTTAGGTGCATAGAAATTCAGATTTGTTAAAGCTTTCTGGTGAATTTTTCTTTTTGTTCTTATGTGGTGACTGTCTTAGTGCCTAAACATATTTGCCTTAAAGTTCTTAACTGATATTATTAATAGTCTACATAAACTTTACTTTGGTAAGAATTTGAATGGAATAACTTTTCCACTCCTTTACTTTCAGTTTTTCTCTATGTTCTTGTTTTAGTAGGTGTTTTATATATGATAGTATATGTAAAGTTTTGTCTTACTAATTCAATATGAATATTTTTAATCTCAAATTTAATTGATTTATATTAATTTCAGTTGTTGATATTTACTGTCATTATCTCATTTCATGTTGATTAGAGGTTTGTCAATTTTACTGATCTTCTCAAATAAGTATCTTTCAGTTTCATTGATTTTCTCTATTTTCTATTTAGTTAATTTTTGCTCAGATTTTTATTACTTTCTTTTTTGCTTATTTTAGGTTTACTTTGCTTTTCTTTTTCTAGCTTAATATTGATAGCTGAGATCATTGGTTTGAAATCTTTCTTTCTAATATAAATATTTTAGTGCTATAAATATCTCTGAGTATGGCATTAGCAGCATTCCACAAATTTTGATATGTTGTATTTTCAGTTTTTGTATAGTTCAAAAAATTTCTAATTTTTCTTGGATGTCTTTGACCCATGGGTTATTTGGAAGTCTAGTTTTAAAATACTTGGGGATTTTCTACATGTCCTTTTGTTACTAATTTCTAATTTAATTCCATTGTGGTCACTTTGTATGACCTGAATACTTACCCTATTTCCCCAAAAATAAGACCTAGCTGGACAATCAGCTCTAATGCGTCTTTTGGAATAAAAATTGTTACAAGACCCGGTATTATATTATATTATATTATGTTATATTATATTATATTAAATACCTGGTCTTATAGTAAAATAAGACTGGGTCTTATATTAATTTTTGCTCCAAAAGACACATTAGAGCTGATTGTCAGCTAGGTCTTATTTTCTGGGAAACAGGGTATATACATAGATTGAGACGTATTGCTCATAATATGGTCTATCGTAATAAATGTTCTATGTATACTTGAAAGCAATGTGTATTCTGCTGTTGTGGGATGGAGTGTCCTATAAATGTCAGTTAGACCAAATTTGTTGATAGTGTTTTTCAAGTCCTCTGTATATTTGCTGATTTTCTGTCTAGTTTTTCTATCAATTTTGATAGAGGAATATTGAAATTTCTGAGTATAATTGTGGATTTATTTACTTCTTACAGTTCAATTAGGTTTTTCTTCATGTATTTTGAAGCTTAGTTACTAGGTTTATCAATGCTTAGGATTGTTGTACCCTCTTAATGAATTTACCTCTTTATCTTTATGAAATGACCTTCTTTATCCCTGGGAATAGTCTCTGTGCTGAAATCTGCTTTGATATTAATATAGCCCCTCCAACTTTCACTTCATTAGTATTAGTATAGAATAACATTTTTCATCCTTCTACTTTTAGCCTATTTGTATCTTTTTATTGAAAGTGTGTTTCTTACAAGCAGCATATAGTTGGGTCTTGCTTTTCTACCCAATTTGATAAACTCTGCCTTCTAATTGTTTTTTTGTTTTTTTTAAGACCATCTATATTTAATGTGATTTTTGATCATAATTAATTTTAAATCTACTGTCTTACTATTTGTTCCATCTTTCTTTGTTCTCACTTTCTGCCGTTTCTGCCTTCTTTTGGATTGGGTACTTTAAAAAAAAATTTTTTTTTTTTAATTGGGGAATATTGTGGAACAGTGTGTGTTTTTCCAGGACCCATCAGCTCCAAGTCAAGTCATTGTTTTCAGTCTAGTTTTGGAGAGCACAGCTCACTGACCCATGTGGGAATTGAACCCGTGACCTTGGTGTTATGAGCACTGTGCTCTAACCAACTGAGCCAACCAGCCACCCTGGACTGGGTACTTTTTATGATTTTATTTTACCTGTTTTATTGGCTTATTAGTTACATTTTTTTTGTAATTTTAGTGTTTGATTTAGAATTTAGAGTATTCATCTTTAATTTACCACAGTTCATATTCAAGTTATATTGTAGTACTTCATATACAGTATAAGCATCTTATAATAGTAGATTTCCGTTTCTTCTTATCCAGCCTTTGTGCTGTTATCATATGTTTTACATGAAATATACCCCATACATTGTTATTATTTTTATTTATATTTTAATGAGATTTAAATAAGAAAAAATAAGAAAAAACTTATATGTTTACTCATGTAGTTACCATTTCTGGTACTCTTTATTTATTTATTTATTTACTTAGGAGTAGGTCCATATTTCTATCTGGTATCATTTTTCTTCTCCCTAAAGGACATTCTTTAACATTTTTTATAGTGCATATTTGCAGCTTTTCTATCTTTAGAAACATGTTTATTTCACCTTAATTTTTAAGAAACAATTTATTGAGATATAATTCACGTATGATACAATACACCCATTTAAAGTGTAAAATTCAGCAGTTTTTAGTATGTTCAGAGTTGTGTGCAACTATTACCACAGTCAATTTTAGAATATTTTCATCATCTGAAGAAGAAACCTCATATCCTTTAACTATCACTTCCTATACTCTTTTCTTCCCCCATGCTAAGTGTTAAGTAACCGCTAGACTACTTTCTGTTTCTATAGAGTTCCCTGCTTTAGACTTTCACATGAATGGAATCATATATTATATAGTCTTTTGTAACTGTTTTTTTAAAAAATTTTATTGGGGAATATTGGGGACAGTGTGTTTCTCCAGGGCCCATCAGCTCCAAGTCATTGTTCTTCAATCTAGCTCAGCTCCAAGTCCAGTCACCATTTTCAATCTTTAGTTGGCAAGGTGGCACAGCCCGCCATCCCATGCGGGAATTGAACCGGCAACCTTGCTGAGAGCTAGCACTCCAACCAGCTGAGCCATCTGGCCTCCGTCTTCTTTTTTTTTTACTTAGCTAATTTTTTCAAGGTTCATCTATATAGTAGCAGTATCAGTACTTCATTCTTTTTTATGGCAGAATAATATTCCGTTATATGGACATACTACATTTTGTTGATATGTTCGTTCATTGGTAGAAATTCGGGTTGTTTCCATCTTTTGGCTGTTATGAATATTCACCTTCATTTCTGGATGGTATTTTTTCCTGGATATAGAATTGTAGTTTGAAAGTTCTTTCAGAACTTTATAGATGTTGTTCTACCGGCTTCTTGCTTGCATATGTCCTGATGAGAAATCTTATTCTTCTTATATTCATCCTCTGTAAGTAATGTGTCTTTTTTTCTCTAGATGCTTTTAAGATTTTTCTCTTTACCACCGATTTTGAGTAATTTATTATAATGTCTCTTAGTGTAGTTTGTTTTTATGTGTTTGGGATTTGCAGAAATTCTTGGATCTGTCAGTTTATAGCTTTCATCAAATTTGAAAAAATGTTAGCCATTATTTCTTCAAGTACTTTTTTATCTCTCCCCTTTTTTGGGTATTCCAGTTACAGATATACTAGGTCACTTGACATTGTTACACAGTTTATTGATATTATTTCTTTTCTTTCTAGTATTTTTTTCTTTTTGTGTTTGCTTTTGGATAACTTCTATTGTTCTGTCTTCAAATTCACTGGTGTTTTCTTCAACAATGCCTATGCTGCTATTAATTTCATCCAGTACATTTTTCATTCCAGATATTGCAGTTTTAATCTCTAGAAGTTTGATTTGTTTGTAAATATATTTTAATGTCTCTACCTAACATGTTTAACATTTCCTCTAGCCTTTTGAATATATGAAATGCAGTTATATAACTCTTTTAATGCCCTTATTTAATAATTCTAACGTCTACATTACTTCTGGGTTGGTTTTGATTGATTGATTTTCTTTTCATTCTGTCACACTCTTAAACTTTAAACATGCATATTTGACTTACTAATGTCAATATTAATTAATATCTCTAATTCCCTTTCAAATAATAAAGGGATCATAGAACACTTAAACTTCAATAATTCCTTTTCATTATACATGTTATTGTAATGTGTTTTTTCTTTCACTTTGATTGTAAAATAACATTATTTTTGCTTTGTATAGTCAATTTCTGTTTGCTATTACCCATATATTTACTAATTTCTTTTGCTCATTATTGTTTCTTTGAATTTCACTAAAAGTTTTGGATTTTCTTCTTTCTGTAACATATATCAAGTAATTCTTTAAATGAGGATTTATTTGAAATATATTGTCTCAGTCTTTGTATAATGATAATGTCTTTAGTTCTCATTTTAAAATGATAATTTAGCTGACTATAGAATTCTGTGTTCATAGATATTTTTTCTCAATCTTTTGAAGATATTATTTAATTTTTCCTGGCTTCAATTTATAATGTTGAAAAGTCTGTTTTCAGCTTAATTATTGTTCCTTTTGTGAATAATCTATGTTTTCTCTCTGGTTACTCTGAGGATATTTCTGTTTATATTTGATGATCTATGGTTTCTTACACTGTGCTTATTGTGTCTTTAATATCATTTATCCTGTTCGAGACTCAGATCTTGTATTAATCAATCCTGAAATATTTCAGCCATTGTATTTTTTAAAGTTTAAATTGAGTGGTAATTCACATACCATAAAATTCACCCTTTGCAATTATATGTACAAGTCAATGGTTTTTAGTATGTTTACAAATTTGTGCAACCATCACCAGAGCAAATTCCAAATGTTTTACAAAGTTGTACAACATTCACCAGTGCAAATTTTTTTTTTACATTTTCTCTTTCTTTTTTTAAAAGCTCTTTGTGCTTCATTCCTCAGATCCATCTTCCCATTCATTAATTATTTTTTCAAATGTATATACCCTTCTATTTGATATCTTCCTCAAGTTTTACTTTCAAGAGTTTAATTTTTCATTTTTTTAACATTCAATATTATTTTGTATTAATCAGGTGTATAGCATAGTGGTTAGACATTTGTATAATTTAAGAAGTGATCCCCCTGACTAGTCTAGTACTCACCTGACACTATACATACCTATTATATTATTGATTATATCCTCATGCTTTACTTTAAATCCCCATGACTATTTTGTAACTACCAATTTATACTTAATCCCTTTACCGTTTTCACCCTGTCCCCCAACCTCCCTCCTATCTATCACCACAATATTATTGATTATATTCCTTCTGCTATACAGTACATCCCCATGACTACTTTTTAACAACCAACTTGTATTTCGTTAAGAAGGGGTTAACCCTTCCCATTTTTCACCCACCCCCTTAACTCCCCACCCCGCAATCTGGCACCATCAAAATGTTCTCTGTGTCTGTGAGTTTGTTTCTGTTTTATTTGTTTATTTTATTATTTAGATTTCACATATAAGTGAAATCACATTGCATCTGTCTTTCTCTCACTCAGCACAATACCCTTCAGGTCTATCCATGCTGCCACAGATGGCAAGAACCCATTCCCTTCCATGGCTGAGCAATATTTCATCGTATATATGTACGTCCTACTCTTTATCCATTCATCCATCATCAGACACCCAGGTTGCCTCCACATGTTGGCCATTGTAAACAACGCTGCAATGAACATATGGATGCACATGTCCCCTTGAAGCAGCGTTTTGGGTTTCTTTGGGTAAATACTCAGAAGTGGGATTATTGGGTCCTTCTTTGTCTCTTGTTATAGTCTTTGTTTTAAAGTCTATTTTGTCTGTTATAAATATTGCTAGCCCAGTTTTTTTGTTTCCATTTTCATGAAATACCTTTTTCCATCCCTTTACTTTCTGTCTGTGTGTGTCTTTCAATTTGAAGTGATTCTCTTGTAGGCAGCATATTTAGGAGTCTTGTTTTCTTACCCATTTAGCCCTCCAATGTCTTTGACTGGAGCATTTAATCCATTTACATTTAAAGCAATTGTTGGTAGATAGGTTTCTATTGCCATTTTATTATTCATAATCTTGATTTTTTTTTTTTCCATCTTAAAGAAGTCCCTCTAACATTCCTTGTAATACTGGTTTGGTGGTGATGAACTCCTTTAGCTTTTTCTTATCTGGGAAGCTCTTTATTCTTCGATTTTAAATGATAGCTTTGCTGGGTAGAGTAGTCTTGGTTGTTGGTCCTTGCTTTTCACCACAATGAATATTTTGTGCCAATCCCTTTTGGCCTGCAAAATTTCTGTTGAGAAATCAGCTGACAATCTTATGGGAACTCCACTATAAATTACTAGTTAGCTTTCTCTTGCTGCTTTTAGGATTCTGTTTTTGTCTTTAACCTTTGGTATTCTAATTATAATTTATCTTGGTGTGGGCCTGTTTGGGATTCTCTACACTTCTTGAACTTGTGTGTCTACTTTCTTCACCAGGTTAGGAAAGTTTTCAGTCATTATTTCTTCAAATAGGTTCTCAATCCCTTGCTTTCTCTCTTCTCCTTCTGGTACTCCTATGATGTGAATGTTGTTTTGCTTGATGTTGTCCCAGAGGTCTCTTAAAGTATCCTCATTTTTTTTATTCTTTTTTTTTTTTTTTCTGTTCTGATTGGGTGTTTTATGCTACCTTGTCTTCCAAATAGCTCATTCGATCCTCTGTTTCATTTGGTCTGATGGTAATTCTTTCTAGTGTGCTCTTCATTTCAGTTATTGTATTCTTCACTTCTGGTTTTTATTTTTTTTTATGGTTTCTATGTCCTTTTTTATACTTCCTTTCTTTCTATTGAAGTTCTCACTAAATTCCTAGAACATCCTTATAATCATTGTTTTGAACTCTGTCTCTGATAGGTTGCTCGCCTCCGTTTAATTTAGTTCTTTTTCTGGAGCTTTCTTCTTTTCTTTCATTTGGGATGTGTTTCTTTGTTTCCTCATTTTGGCTGCCTCCATGTGTTTTTTTCTATGTATTATGTAGGGTTGGTATGTCTCCCAGTATTGGCTGGGCGTCCTTATGTAGTTGGTGCCTTGTGGTGCCCTGGCACAGTCTCCTTGGTCACCTGCTTTGGGTGCTCCAAGAGTATCCCTTTTGTGGGTTATGTGTGCCCTCCTGTTATAGTTGAGCCTTGATTACTATTGGAATGTCAATGAGTGGGATTGACCCTCAGACTGATTGGCTGTGGGGTTTGGCCACACCCACAACTTACAAGCTGCTGTATGGGATCACCTCAGTGGGCTCTGGTGCCTGTTGAGACCACCCTTTGGGTGTGCCGCTTGTAGGGTCAATTGGGTGGTGCTCTGCTGTTGTCTGAAGCCAAAATATGTTGGTTCTAGGGCCTTTTGCGAAGGGTCCTGGTGTAGGCCCAGGGCACCCACTGTCTGTGACCGGCTGGGGACTACCTGGTAGGAGCTACAAAGTGAACCATGTTTGCTGCCTGTGCTAAACCTGGAGATGCGCGGGAGAGCCCACACTGTGAACTAAGGACGACCGCCACCTGTACTGGCCCTGGGGTAACTCTTCAAAAAGCTAGGACTCCCCGAGGTCTGCTGCCACCTGCTGACTCCCTTAAGGTTCAGCCACTGATAAAGCCTCGTGGAGTATGCAAGCTGGGTGAGACAGGGTTTTAGGGAGTCACTAGAGTTGAAAGAGTTGTAGTCACCAGATTAATGTAGATTCTGATTTGGTGCCAGTGCTGAGCCTGGAGCTACTTAGCAAAAGTCTTGGAGCACACCGAGGCCAGTTGCTGCCCACCTGGGACCTGTGGACTCCAACAGTTTTCCAAGAAAATGCAATGTTGGCAGTGCTGCTGCTTGCAGAGAAAGTGCCTTGGCCTTGGAGGAGTTGGGTAGGGCAGATTCACAGTGAGTCAGCAGGATGGAACAGCTGGAGCTCACCAGACCAATCAGAGTCAGATTTGGCTGTGTGGGGATGGGCTCAACACAGGAAAGATTGCGCCTGCCTGAGGGCTGCAAAGGAGAAGGCCATCTTACGGGGAAAATGGCTACTGTTTTCCAGCCCGTGTGGCTTAGCCACACACCTCAGTCTGCCCCCACTCCACCATATGTCTCTGAGGGCCCCTGAGTCACCGTCTCTCCGCTGGAGCCAAAGGTGAGTGCCTTTGAGTGTGTGAGTATGTGCATGGGTCTTTCAAGAGGATGTCTGGGTTTCCCACAGCCTTCCATCCCACCCAAATGGTCAGAATCTCTCCTGTTTTTCACAACCAGATGTTGTGTGGGCTCCTGTTTCCGGCATTAGTACTTTGGGCTGTGCAGCCTGGTGTTGGGCTGTGGTTTCTTGCTCCTCCCGGGGGAACTCCATGGCTGAGATATCCCTCCTGGTTCTCAATCACCACACAGAGGTTTGGAGCCAGCTTATTTCACGTCTCCACCCCTCCTATCAGTCTCAATGAGGTTTCTAATTTATATTTTCAGTTATAAAACTCTGTTCAGCTAGATTTTAGATGATTCTCCAGGTTGATTCTTGTATAATTTAGTTGTAATTTCAATGTGTTCATGGAAGGAAGCAGACACAGTAATTATCTATTCCGCCATCTTGGATCTCTCTTGTTTTTTGAAATTCATTTTATTGTGAAAAAAATAATCTCTCAGTCTTACTCTAAAGTATTTATTTACCAGAAGATACGAACTTTGAAAAACATTGCATGGATTATTAACAGGCTATCTGGTTTGATTATTTCCACTTAGGAACACACTTTAAACAAAGGCATATTGATTAAAGTGCTGTACGAAAGTGATCTTTTTCATGTTCTTAAAAATGAGGAATGATGGAGGGAAAAAATAATAGTATTTTTAATCTGAGTCTGTGTGATATTGAAATGAATGCTATTGTTTTCTGTTTTCTCTCTATAATAGGTACTATATTTGTGATTCTCTCTCTCTCTCTCTCTCTCTCTCTCTCTTTTCTCTCTCTCTCTTTCTCTCTGTCTCTCGTCCCTTTTTTGTTAATGTTTCTTCATTTCTTGGTGAAATGAAAGCTGATCTAGAACCCTGGTCATTCCTGTGTCAAAGTTGTAATAACTGTGGTCACCTAGCAATTACTATGGCAATCTGACTGGTCCTAAAGGAATAGTTGTGTTAGACCAGGATCTAAAATAATCTGTAGAAGGGGAATGAACTGAGGTTCAAACTGAAATGCAATTTGACCTTGTGTCAGTATTTAACCAAAAAGAACCAAATTTGTAAACTAACAACTTATTTTACAGAAGGATAAATATCCTAGAAAACATTTAAATGCTATTTTTTTACTCAGTTACTTTTTCCTGAAAATTTTATTTTAATACTGAAATATTGGTAGGGCTCTAAGAAATGACATAGACGACAATACTATGTCCAAATAAAGTGGTCTTTTAAAAGAACCATTGCATGTTTTTGAACTGATATATACATAAAAATGTTATTTTTTTTCTTTTTCTTACATGAGATCCTAAAATATTGATGAGGTACTTAACTGATACAGATTATTAATACGCAGAAGAAAATTTGAAAAAGTGACAAGGTATGTGGTAGGACATTTGTTTTCATTCTTGTTTTCCAGAGAGGTAATAGTTTGTACTAATCCATTTACCTTTTCTCACCTTGCTCACATCTATTGTTCAGCTGAGAGATTTTTGGCTGGAGTTAGTACACAGATGGAAGCAAATGAATATTGTTGCCTTTTTTCAAAACTGTTTTTTGTGTGTTTCTTTATCCTTATTTTTTCATTCGTTTCCCACATATTAACACCTCTTCTATACCAGCCACTGCAGCAGGTGGTAGGGACCTTACTGAACAAGACAATCAGGGCTTCCTTGATGAGTTTCTAGTCCTGGAGAATTTTTTCCCCTCATTTTTTTTCTCTCTTTCATTTTGCATTTTCTTGACACTTTCTTTTCTACCCTTCCCCTTCCATATGACATTGTGGTTTCTGCTTTGCCCTTTATTTCTCTCCCTCATTTTCTTCTCTTCCTTTCTTTGTCAGGAAATTGCTAAAGGGCTTCCCTTTCTTCTTCAAGCTTGTCTAGGCTCAATAGATGAGACCACTTTCTTTGCACTACACTACTTTCCCGTGGGAATTCAGGGACAGTCATAACTTTTGGCTTGATTTAGCTATGTCTGTACCTCCACCGAGGAAAACTGGTTGCTAGCTGATGAGAGTATCATTTTCTCGACTGCCATGGAATCATACTCCTCTGCCTTTCATTGTTGTGCCAAACTGTGACGGGTGAATCCTTTGAGGAAAGACATGTTCCTGTCTCTGCCTACAAGCAATCATTTTTTGTTAAAACTATTTTTAAAAAATTGGTTTTTATATCCATGTATCTAAATTTATCTCCACTTTGGTTCCATCGGCCACAGAATAGTTTTACCTTACTGGCTGAGTATTTTCATTTCTGCTGAACTTCCCACAGTGACTATTACAGAATATTTCCAGCAGTATTTTTGTGAAGAGGTGGGGTGGATCAAGGCCTAATATCCATTCAGATATGGCCATTGTCCTATTGCTTTCTGACACAGTGTAGTAAGAAATCAATGCGATCGGTCACAAATGACAGTAGATGAGGATAAGCAAGATGAGTTCATCTGAAAGCACAGATAAATCAGAATTATAGGATTTATTTTAGCCTTGAAGAAGTTCTTTTGATCCAGTCCTGGCTCTTTGAAGTTGAAAATCAGAGATGTCAAATGACTTGCTAGAGATCACACAGCAAGTTAATGACAGAGCTGGAGCTGGAACTTACGTCTCTGTTCCCAATTTCCTTTTTCAGCAGGCAGAATATAGGAAGTAGGGCATAGGGAAAATTATCTTTTTTTGGTAGGGGCGAGGAATTATCATTTGGTGAAGAAGGATTTATCAAAACCACAGACTTTTCAACTGAGAATCAAACAATGTAGTTTCATATGACCTTTGTGCAACCAGCTAAGGTGTTGAAAAGAACTGGTATAATAAAATTAAGTGCTGCCTACTGAATATTCCATCTGTGGCTAGAAGCTATATGGATATAGCTTCTATATCCATAGGTATGGGTCTATTTTATATATTGTTTATTGATGTTGGTTATTGCTTGGGAGAAATAAGATATTCCCCAAACCCCAAGTGCTACAGTTATAGGTAAAGTTGGGGAAGATGAATTTGTTTGTGGTGAATTCAGGGTCTAGGTTATACAATGAAGAGTTCTAGAGGTAAAAACCACGGGAGTCGGAACTTTAACAAGGAGTCAGACCCCAAGTTTCTGCTCAATTGATTAATTAATTAATTATGATTTGAGGTGGCTTAGTATCATCTCAATTCTGAGGAAATCATTTGGACTCTGGCTTTCCACCCCTGAAAAACTAAGCATCATTTCTTCTCTACTCCATTGGTGTGGATATTCATTTTATTGATATGGCAGCCAGGCTCCAAGATGCTCTCTAATGATGCTTTGCCTGGTAATTATGGTCTTGTATAATCCCCTCCCACATTGTATTAAAATTGGTCGGTAGGACCCATAAAATATGGCCGAAATAAGGGCATGACACTTCTGAGGCTACCTCATGGAAGACATTGTGCCTTCTGCTTTGTTCTCACGTGCATCCCTTGTTCTGGGGAAGCCAACTGTCAGGTCAGGACACTCAGCTCTGTGAGAGGTCCGTATGGCAAAGAACTGCAGCCTTCTGCCAACAACCAGTGAGGAGCTGTGACCTTCTGCCAATAGCCATGTGAGTGAGCCATCTTGGAAGTGAATCCTCCAGCCCTCGTCAAACCTTCAGATGACTGTAGCACCAGCTAATTGCTTGACTGTAACCTCACAAGAGACATTGAGTCAGAACCACCCAGCTTAACCACCCTCAAATACCTGACCCCAGAAACTGTGTGAAATAATGCTTTTTTGTTTAAAACTGGTAAATTTGGGGGTAATTTGTTACACAACAATAGATAGTGAATACAATTGACAAGACAGAACTTGAACATTCTCAATTTAAAAGAAATTACAATAACAATAAATGTAGATGTTTTTAATTATGAGATTTGGCCCTTGGAAACAAACACTGTAGTATCAATACTTGACCTGTATTCAATATTTTCATTTTATTATATAGGAAACAGGGGAACAGAAAAGTTAAATGATGTATTTATTGGATGAATTAGTGGTGCTTAAGAATTGAAACATACTTCTTTCCTTTTGTCTTTAAAAGATGACTCTATTAAAAATACAAGTAAAGACTAAGTTGAAAGTGACACCAACAAATTCAAAAGAGTTACAATTTGAGGAAACTTTTACTTAAAGAGAAGTTTCCTGAGAGCTGTTGTTTTAGTATTAAGTCATTTCCAGTGGTCTGAGTCATTTCGTCTTTACACACAGGTCAATTATGCCACTTTCAATTAATAAACGTGAAGGGGATTTCAATGGGTCATTTAACTCAGGCCTAGATATGAATATTTTTGATCAATTCTGCAAACATTTCTCAAGAACACCACTGCTGGCAAGCGGATACAAAGATAAATAAGATATCTTTGCCCATTAATAGTTTGGAGGTTAGTGGTAGGGCAGATAATTTCAATAATGTGGAAAGAGTTCTGATATAGGTATTCAGAGGGAACAGGTAGACTATAGAGGAGGTGAACCTAACCCAGTGTGTGAGTTCAGGGAAGACAAATGACTTTCTCAAAGACATACAATACTTTGTAGCGTTTTGAATTTGTCTTGGCTATTTTCTAGACACGTGGGAGTGGTAAGCACAAGATTGTATGCAGCCTGCCTATTATCTTTCATGTATTGGTAAGGTGCTCTCTGTTTTTATATAGAGACCCTTATTTTCTGAGATATTATTAAAAAACTATTTTAGGACTTTTTTTTTCTTTCAGCCAGGATAAATGGAATGGGGTAGAGACATGAGGGAAAAAAAAAGTTAAAATACAAAACCAAACCCAGGAAGTATATAGAAGTATAGGAACCATGAATTAGGAGACTGAAATACATAATGTGAAACTGTAAGAATAAAACATTTGTGGTATGAAATTCTTTACAAAAAGGATTAAACAAATCTTAGTGATTTATCACACATATTTCTTAGGTACTAGTCAATAAGGCATTTATGATGAAGTGCTGATTTGAAAGGAGGAAAGATTGCACCTGTGGATCAATTTGGTAGACTCTGGAACTTAATTCTTTATCAGTTTGAGGGATCAAGTTGCAGATTTTATTGAGCCAAGGGAACTTCTACCAGTCTTTCCTGAACGAGTCAGGATGAGGGAACAGGCCTTTCCTACCTTCATTTTGAACTCTGCCCACAAACCAGAGGTCAGCAGTCCCTTCAATCCAGCTGCCATACGATGCCTGGAGGTGCTGCAGGTGCTGGTGGTTGGTGCCGTGAGATAGGCAGGGGGCAAAGGAAATTTAAGGAAGATGGGGAAAAGGCAACAAGAAAGGGACTGGAAGAAGTGCAGAGGGAGAGAAGGAAAGAAGGAAAAGGAAGAATGAATAGCTATGGTTTGTTGAGCACTGCTAGCCACTGTCTGAAGTGCTTTGCACACTTGATCTCCGTTTGCACGAGAGGCCTATGAGGTAGTTAGTGCTGGGAGTACCTCTGTGTTACTGATTAGAATACAGAAGCCAAACTACGAGTAAGTAGCAAAGCTGTGATTTGAATGCCGGTCTGTCGGATTCCCAAATCCAGCACTCCTAACTATAACGCTACGTAAGGAATGTATTCCCCTACTGTGGTGTGAGAGAGGACCTCCACAACTGCTGGCACTTGGATATTTTTTTTAAGTTATAGACAAGTCTTTAACAGAATGAAGATCCCTTAATTGGATTTGCCTGTTATCCAGTATTGCACACCACATCACATGCCGTGCTTCACTTCCCTATAAGAATCAGTTAGAACCTTCCCATTTAGTCTAATGAACCCTAATTTCAGACAAAGGTAACTGTCACCTTTTGTTTCATCCTGTGCTTTTATTTTTCAAATACTAGAGCCGACCTCTGAACTCAATCTGCACTTGCCTATCGATGCATAAATATCTATAATATCACAGTAAATTAAATTCTGTTTTAAAGGGTTTCTATTTAACAATCTGTCAGAACTTTCACCGCATTTGATTTCTGGTGGCCTCTGTCCAGTGACAGGTTTATCTCAATATGGCTTGATTAATGAAACCTTTTATTTGGTGTAAGCACACCTATTATTACCATAATCTCTTAATGCTTGCTTAGGCAACATTGAAGTCTGGCGGCAGGGATTCTCAAAACTTCTAGTTTCTTTAGCTCCATCAGAACATTGGGTGAGCTTAACGGGTGGGGAGACTGATGCCCTTCTAATGGGGAGCATAGTAATATTAGCGTCAGCTCGATGACATAGCACTCTGTCTCGGAGGCTTGGCCAAACTCCATTTTAACCTCTAGGGTTGAAGAAATGTTTCCAACTTTGTGCCAACAAATCCGCCTTCCTCTCCACTGCTACCTTGTCCTTGCATGCCAGTCATTGGGGGGTGTGGCTGACGTCTCCCTTGGGAGCCCAGAAATTGCACTGTGCACTGGGCAGCTGAGAAGTGGGATGAAGTCTAAAATAAAATAATGCATTGAAAAAAGAGTGTCTTAATGAAGCCAAGGAGCCAGGCACTAATAGCTCTTAAGAAATAGAAATGACTTTATGATGGATATTCCACAAGCAACCTTTTCAGAAAAGAAGAGTGCCATTGAATTATGTTTTGCTCCTGACAAGTATTTATCCTGGAGAGGAGGAGATGCCATTATTGCCGGATTATCTCCTTTGCCTTCTACATGCTTCCAAAACATTGACAAGAAAATATTTTGGATTTCATATAGACTCAACATTGTCACTCTGTTTTACTTTGCTATTAAATATATAGTAACGTTAAAAGAGTGACACTGAAACTTGTTGTGCTGCAGAAATTGTCTTCTTTGCAGTTTTCCTATCTACTATTTTTTGCATTGTTAAAATAATAGGCTTCTGCCATATATTATAGTGTTCCTTTATTTGTACTTCTGTTCAGCTCTAATGCTTAACACATTTCGTATATATATATATATTTTCTTTCTCTTTTTAGTTTGTGGTCACTGTGGTTTTAAGTGCTATAAAATTCACCTGGAGCGTTTTGCTATTGTTTTTCAACTTCCTGAGGTAGGGAAGAAAACAAGGTAATATTAATAAATAGGACTTAAGATCCTAACAAATAATAAAGTAAAAATTAGATAAAAGAAACAAGTGAATCTGTTATTTAAAAAGAGCTTTCTGATGGTTAAAATTCTTTGGTAAGACTCAACTATTCAAAGGGGAAATAACCCCTGAAAACATTAGAAAAAGTATTTTACCTAGTGACCGTATTCACTTGATTATTAATTTGATTACTCAAGTTTGCAATTTGTAATTAAATGTATATGCTTAGATAGACTATAAAATACAGAAATTTTCTTTCTGGAGTTTTAGTAGTGAAAAAGAAAATGCTATAGGAGGTATTTCTTTTAAAGGGGTAACATCAGATTTTAATTATCAATTTAGCTTTAATTGGATTCCTTATAATTACACTGAAAAACAAAGTATGGTTTAACTGTACTTTCACAATTAGATGTATATGGTTTAAGAATATCCATTCAATAAAATAAGGAAGCAGAGACCCTCGCTTAATTTAAAATGATGCTGAAAGTCAATCAAATAATTTTCAATAAAATAAGGATCTTGTATTCTGTTGGAAAAACCATATAGCATTTTTCTTCATTAAAAACGTTCTTTTGTAAGAAAATACAGAAACGTCTTAATGAGAGACTGGGTGGAAGATTATTATAATTCTCCAACATGTTTGTCCGTTTTTAGTTTATTTCACATCATGCTTTTTAACCTTCGACAACAAATATTGTTGTACCATGAAGGCAGCAAATCCAAACAATTACATATGTAGTCCAAAGGCATACACAAAAAAATCAATATTTGACATCTTTGCAACTCCCTCTTTGCAGTAGCGTTCAATAGCTCTTATTCATTACACACTTATATCTCTTTCAGATTCGCCTTTGTCACTAGAAACCCATTTTTTTTTTCTCCTTTGACTTCCACATAACTTCTTTGCCCTGTACTTTTACAGATGCCTTCTGGCTATAAATACTAATGAAATCTCTTTGCTTAATTCAATTTTGCTGGTACACTTACAGTTATGACCTAACTTTCCCACGAGAGAGACTGATTGAACATTCCACTACCTTATGGATGGGAGCAAACATTCTTACAGAACTGGACTGACAATTTCCATAATTATAGAATTCACAGCCTAATGACCTTAAAAAACAATAAAAAGATCTCTTGTTAATTCCATTTCTGTTACTGACATTCAAGATATTTCATTTTTCACGGGACAACAAATTTACTTTTTTATTTTCCAAAGAGCAGTCTCTCCTTTCCCCCCAGATTAAATTTTCTGAATATTGAAGTATCCCATTGAATATTTAGCATTTCTTTGTCTTTTAAAAGTTAGAATATTTATGATCCTTAGAATGCGTTTGACTGATTTATAGCAATCAATTATAAGAGTACGTTTTCAAATAGCCCCTTTAAAAATGAAGAATAGAATAATTAAAAAGATCACAAGTCCTCCCTTGCATATAATTATTTCATTATTTCATTACAGTGCAGAAATTATTTTTGCTGACTGTGAGCAATTTTAATTGAGCGAGATCTGTGTTAATATACGAGAGCAAGCAGTTCTTCCTAAGAAATAAGATCACTAATTGCCTAAATTTTTATTCAGCACAGTGAGTCTTACGAGTCACATTGCAGTATAAACCTAATCACCAGGTAGAGTGGGTACAATACCTTTTCTGTAGTGTAGATATCCTAAAAGCATAACCTGCCTGCTAATTTATTCCTTCAACAGGTTTGTTGCCTTATTAAGCCTTTGTTTTGCAGAAAATTCTTAATCTACCCAGTTATCACAGAAAAACTATGATAATGAAACATTAAAATTCAGACTTCAAGCCTACAAAAGCCAGCATAAATAAGCAAAGCTAAAGCACAGTATCTTTGATTCTTCCTAAACACCAAAATGCTCCTCACCCTAGCATACGTTCTGGAAGCTATTAGCTTACAAATAAAGACTGCTCTTCAGGAATAGAAATCTGGAGTGTAGAGAGATAGCTTGCTATTAAGTGAAGTCAAATTAGATGTTAATAATAGCCATTTTCTTGCAAAAATTTAATATTAATCATAAATGTTGTAATATCCTTGGAATATCTAAATATTTTGCACCTACACAAGATATTTTCTTCCCAATAAATATTTTCCATATATTTAATGCTATGGGAGAATGTATAAACTATAATAAAATTTATCAGAATCACTATCTTAACAACATAGACTGTTTTGATAAAATCTGAGTAAACATTTAAAAAGGCATATTTGTTTTTATGTGTAGTTTAGTATTGAATATCCTGTTGCTGGTTTACCTTAGACTTTAAGTAAAAAATACTGTATTTGAGTATATTCCTAGTTTAAATGTAATTTTTGAAAATGGAAAAAAATACTTGAAAAACTCAGTGGTATTTATTTGTAAATTCACTTGTTCTTTCAGCAAATATTTATTAACAATTAATAAATTCTAAATGTGCTAATCCTACTTTCCCACACCCTTCCAAGAGGAGTGCTAACATTTTTGCCTTCTTTGCTTGAATTTAGGTATGCTTATTTGCTGGCAAAAGAAATTGCCCAGACTGGTCTTTAACTACCAATGTAGAAGTTACAGAGTTGTTTGCAATTCTTATTTCCAGGTTTCAACATTTAATGTGTCAGCAATGATTACATCCTTTTTGAAATCTCCAAGAAACAAGTAACTATTGTGAATAGAACAGTTTTTATATTTTGAGCTTTTTCACTGAAGGTCAAGAATTATGTGTGTTACGGAGGGTAAAATAAGTTGTTGGCTGTAGAAGGAGGCTTTCTTCTGGTGAAGGAGTTCCGGCATAGTGCAGGGGGAGGGTGATATGATCTAGAAGAATATGAACTCGACTGTCCAGAGTCCTAGTGTCTGCTATGCTGTTAACTAGCTGTAAGACTTTGGGCAAGCCTTGAAAGCTTTCTGGACCTTAGTTTCCAAATCTGGAAAAATGTGGATCATATTCTTTACTCTGCCTCCTCATAGGGATGCTGTCATGATAAATAGCTTACTCATTTGTAAAATGGGAGTTGCTAATGATAGCAGTCCTTAATGTGGAGGTGATCTAAGAATTCCCTTAAGACTATGCAAATTTTTGTTTCTGTATTCCTATGTATATCTTTCTGGGTACGAGTTCTGTAGCTTTTGTCAGATTCTCAAATGGGCAAATGACCCAAAGAAGGTTAAGGAACAGTGGATTTGAGAATCTCTGACATCCTTTCTACTCGTAAATTCAAATTCCATTCTCCCTGTCTGAATAATATATATGAAAGCACTTTGAAAGACTGCTAAACAAATGCAAAGTATCATTCTTCATCTCTCTTTATGGATCTAGTCTACGTAAAAGTCATAGCCATACTTGAAAAGGTGATATTATATTATGTTGCATGGGTTATTGAATAAATATATTACCTGAGGGAATCTCTCAAATACAAGGTTCAGTATTAGACCCGTAGGAGAATTAGAGTATGTCACAGATACTCAGAGAAAATAGAAGGACATCTAGGTAAGAGTACAAAAATATTTTAGTATAGGTTCAATGTAGTTTAGTGGGCAAGCTTTAAACTAGTATGAAGCTATTGATCTGGATTATGACACAGCCTATGTCTCAATTTCCTTCTCTCTCAAATGATTTTAGTAATGCATACCTCACAGGATTCGAAGAATAAGTGAACTTGTTAGATTAGATTAGTTAGTATGGGTGCAAGTGTTTGTAGTCAACTGTTTTGCATGAAACAAAAGTAAGGAATTCTCCATTCGGAGGAGGACAATCTCACTGTTACTGATTTCCTGATTTTGAGTTGAGGTGTGTTAAGGCAGGCATATTGAGTTAGAGTCCCCTTAACGACAGTGGAAATAATCTACCACATAGTAAGAAGGTTTTTTCATCTAAGAAATAGTTGCCATGCGTCTCATTTTACCTCTTCCTTTCTGGATTTGCATCAGAATGGAGTGAAAAGAGTACTTCATTCTAGAATTTGTTCTTACTAAGGTTAAGTCTGAGTTTCTAGATGGAAGACAGAGATGGACTCCTACACATTTTTATGTATACAGCTCTTTTCAGATACTCAGTGGAGTTTATTCATTGCATACCCTAGGGCTGGTTGTTTTCTCTAAGTGATGTTTCATCTAGTTGTAGGAATAATAATAATTAAAAAACTCGCTACCATTTATTGGATGAGTACTCCGTACCAAGTACTTTACATATTTTATTTATTCTAGCCTTACAAAACCCCTGTGAAATATTACCCCCATTTTAAAGGTGAGGATTCTAAAAATGCACAGAAGATAAGGGACTTAAGACCATGATAACCACCTTACAAATTTACTGGAAAGATCATATTACGTGATGTACTTGATTGTGCTTTGAAAACCATTAAGGATATGTAGACATAATGCTGTTGCTGCTTTGTGTTTCTTTCGTCAACTGCTCCAACCTCAACGATTTTATTTATTAACAGCCACCCCATTGAAACAAGAGGGTTTCTCCCTGCCCCAGGTTATTAAGCTATAATTGACGTATAGCACTATATGACTTTAAGGTGTACAACACAATGATTTGACTTACACATGTGTATCATGAAATGACTACTGCCAGTTTAGTTAACATCCATCATCTCATATTTTAATCCCTTATCAGATACATGATTTGCAAATATTTTCTCCCATTTAGTAGGTTACCATTTCATTTTGTTGATGGTTTCCTCTGCTGTGCAGAGCTATTTAATTTGATGTTGTCCCACTTATTAATTTTTGCTTTTGTCACCTTTGCTTTTGGTGTCCACCATCTCATAAAAAGAAAGACAGAGAAAAAGGAAAACAAAAAATTTTTCCCTGTGATCAGAACTCTTAGGATTTATTCTCTTAACAACTTTCATATACGCAGGGTGCCAAAAATATGTATACACATTTTAAGAAAGGAAAAAGTTATTAAAATTGTAATACTCAATATATACCATAACAAAAGATGAACACAAGTCACGTTTGACTTCTGCAGTTATAAGAAAGAGGTGCTCAAAGTGGTTCCCCTCAGCATCCAGACACTTCTAACTACGGCGAACTTCTGCTTGAGCAACGTTGACCAAAGTGTCCGCTTGTATACATTGTTTTGGCACCCCCGGTATACCATGCAGCAACATTAGCTGTAGTCCTCATATTGTATATTACATCCTTGTAATTACATCATTTTATAATTGGAAGTTTATACTTTCTGACCACCTTCAACCAATCCCCTTCATCCAACCACAAATCCGATCTCTTTTCCAAGAGGGTGCTTTGATAGAAGTTTTAAGGTACATTGTGTCTCACAAATGCAGATTTGGTGATGACAGGAAATGGTTGTTGCTAGGTCATCTTTGGTTGGGCTAGACACATCTATTGTTTTACCAAGTAGCTGCTACTGGGAGCTGAGACAAGGAATGAAGAAGAGTAACCCCTAATGTTTGATGAATAAGACCCTTTGTAAATATTCTGCCTGGAGCTCCTCCTACCACCTCACCATTAAAATAGATTAAGATCATGAAAAACCAAAAAGTTCAGATCGAAATCTAAGATTCAATGTTGGAGTAGCATCAGTCTTAACTGGTGAGTGTAAAACTAGTAATCTTTGTGGGACCAACCATGACCATGAATTTCTTGGTTTCTGTGAACCTAAGATTCATATTCATTATAATCTACAAAGTTGAAAGACATTTATAATTATAGAAGAGCGCCATCTCACAGTTTGTCATGGGAGGAATGGTATAGTCAGTCAAGTTAGGGGAAAACTGCTGATTACCATGCAGATGACCTTCTATTTCTGACCATTGTATTTCTCCTTGGATTAAAAAAATACCCTTTTAGGGGGCAATTTGATTTTGTGCAATTTTTTCTACTTAGAAATTTAATAGGAGACCTAGTGGAGGAGTTTGGTCGTTTATTGCACATCTACACATTCACTAATAATGATGAAAGAGTTGTTGGTTGTCTAGTTTATCAGAGAGAGAGATGAGCCACACCATAAGACAGGGTGGGGAATCTGGGCTCAGTGCCCAGGATTTTTCTTTGCTATTTGGATCACTGTGTTTGCTAGAATATTTAATTAATCCCACTCTTGGAGTAATGTTTATTGCTGATGGCCATTGCTGAACTGACCTGACCATATGTAATATATCTTCAATAAAATTTAGATTTAAAAGTCCCTAAATGATATATGTATTTGACAGTCCTTAATGAAAACTGACTGAAGAAATTTCAGAGAATGAACAGGCTTAATAGTAACAATTCTTTGCATTCATGTGGAAGGAAGCTCAGGATTATAAAATGAAACATAGGAATTAGTACAACATTTGGGGTAAGATTGTACCAATTTTTGGATCGTTATGTTGATAAATATTTGGCTCTTGTACTATATCTCTGGTGAAGGCCTTTCCTGAAATTCTTTAAGACCAGTTCTTTTAGAATCCAGTTTAGCCATAGTTATACCATCAGGGGACTCTCTGATAATTCTCTTTTGAGTAATTCAATACATGGCATGATTTTCTCTTGTTATTGAACCGATGCCTCAGCACAGGGTTAGAGGAATTCTGCTGTTTGTAGCGAAAATCTTGTGCCAAGAACATTAACCTTGAAGTTCTATACACTTTGCAGGTCAGGCAATTACCACAGTTATCCTATTTACTTATTTAAGGATGTGGCAAGAAGAGCTTCCCAAAAATGGGCTGATAAATGTGAGTGGAGGGAAAAGAAATCAATTTCGTTTTTGAAAGGATGGATCCAGAATTGTAATGATGGAAAGAATTCTAAGATTCAGTTAAAACGTCTCTTGAACAGGTCGGAACAGACAAATAGTCTGATGTATTGGAGTGTGCCTGTGCAGTCAAGAGGGACTAGAATATTTGAAATGAAACAGTGCTTAAGAATTTGATCGAATCTAGTGGTCTTCAAACTTTGTAAAGCCTCAATTTCCTTTATTCAAACAGAATCTTATATACTTAATATGTAAAGCAGGTTTAAAGGGAGCTATTCTCCTTTAAGCCAAAGAGGTCACACCTGTTCATTTGCTTCCCCTTTTTCCTTCCTTCTGAGCACAGTTTGAAAATCACTCATCTTATCCAACTCTCTCATTTGACAAATATGAACATTCATTTCCAAGAGGAGTGAACCAACTTGTCCAAGGTTGTGTAACTAAACTTGTTAGGGCTGATTCCCAGACCAGTGCTCTTACATACTTTGTCCTTCAGACACTCTGTTTCGTGCTTAGAACTCAGGGCAGAGAGCCACCCTCTCTACTAGAATACTAGAGAAAAGCAATGTGATCAGGGGTTGTGAAGAAAAGTGGGGAATATGACTCAAATACTATTCTCTCAGTCCTAGAGCTCAACCTTTCATAGGACCGGTATTTATGGATCACCTGGTATGTGTAAGGCATGGCGTGGGGCTACAAAGGAAGTGCAGAATCCCAAAATAGAGGAAGAAATCATACGTTTACTATTCTTTGCCTTATGTTTTCTCCTTAAAAATATGAACAAAGTGGTAATATAGAGAATACATATCATACATTCACCATAGTGGTTTCAGGCGGGCACTTTGGAGTCAGACTGCCTGGTTTTGAAGTCTGGCCCCAACACTTAACTTGGGCAAATTACTTAACTTCTCAGTGCTTCTGTTTTCTCATCTGTAAAGTAAGAATAATAAATTACCTGCACCACAGAATTGTTGTGAGGATGCAATATATATATCTATATATAAAACTTATATATCATCTTACATCATTCACAGTAACAATTCAAGGGTCTCCTCTAAATCAGTGTTTTGGTTTTGTACTTCTTTTTTTTCTCTCTCCTTTCTTCTGCCTCCCCCCACCCCCACACTCCGGTTCAAGTCGCTGTTTCTCAGTCTAGTTGTGTAGGGCACAGCTCCCGGGCCCATGCTGGTATTATGGGCCTTGCGATCCCCCAGGCTGAGGCAGTCGGTCACCGTCATTGTTTGGCCGCTCACAGCAGCTTTTGCCGGCTGTGGGCCACTCACGCTGTCCACCGGCCACTCATGGCAGTACATGGTAGCCCAGGCAGCACACAGCAGCCCACGGCAGCTCACGCCTAGCTCCAGGGAGAGCTGTTGTTCACAATCTTAGCTGTAGAGGGCACAGCTCACTGGCCCATGTGGGAATCAAACTGGCTCCCTTGGTGTTAGGAGCACAGCGCTCCAACCACCTGAGCCACTGGGCTGGCCCGGTTTTGTACTTCTTATGTATATTATTAAACAAATCATATGGAAATTATGTTCTGAATATCTAAGTTACCAAAGCATTGTCAATTCCATTTGGTAAACTCCATTTCTTATTTTAGGAAATGGTGTGTTTAACTTCTATATACTTGTCTTAGTCAGTTTTAGCTATTATTACAAAGTACCATAGACTGGGTGGCTTATAAACAACAGAAATTTATTTCTCACAGTTCTGCAGGCTGGATTTTTGAGATCAGGTTGCCAGCATTGTCAGGTCTATGAAGGACTTTTTTCTGGGTTGCAGACTGCCAATTTCTCATTGTATCTGACATGGAGGAAAGAGCAGAGAGCTTGAACAAGCTCTTGTGTCTCTTCTTATAAGGGCACTAATTGTATTCATGAGGGCTCCACCCTCATAACCTAATTACTGCTTAAAGGCCCCGCCTTCAAATACCATTGCATTGGGGATTAGGATTTCAAAATGTAAATTTGGGGGAGCACAAACATTTAGTTCATAAAAATACTCTAAGTTTAATGATAATTCTTCTAGTATATATGATATATGCAGTAAGATACACTTACTCATGACTCCTAAGATGCTTTGTACGTCTTAAATTAGAATCTTGATAATTAGAAATACATGACACTTACCAGTGATAACCTTGTGCTGTCAATTATTCTTTTAATATATATGTGCTATCTCCTCAAACAAAAAGTAAGACTATGGGCATGAACAATGTCATATGTATCTTTTTGTGTTTCTAGAGTCTAGCCTTTTGCTTTGCACATAGAAGGCAATCAACAAATGTTTGTTATGTCATGAATTCTACTGTTAATGGCAACATCTCCTTTCAATTTTATTTTTTCTTTTCTAATTTAATTTCTTGTCAGCCTAATTATATCTTGTGTACTAAGTTTTCTTTGTTCCGTTGGATCTAAGATTCATAAATTTATTGAACCATGAATAAAAGCAAAAAGCCAACACATGTACGTAAGAGCCATATGCATTGCTTTAATGAATAGTCATCACGACATATGGAGGAGGACTGCTGGATTAATTATTGGGTTTGATGGAGTTGCTGTCTGCTGGAACGAGTCAGTCCAGGGGCCAATTTATAGTAGCATAATCCTGTGTTGGGCTGGTCTGACCGATAAACAAAGTAAATAAATGAGCCAAATTGATTCAGTACCCTAGATAATGTGCTGGATTAATGTGGAAATATTATATCACTTCTTAACAAGAGGATTTACATACTTTTTGGAAGTATATAGAGTCTTATAGGACCATCCCATTTACATGTGTTATTAGAAATTTAATATATTTCTTTAGTAACATAAACAAAGTATTTTTGTTCCTTTAGAGCCAATGGTGCTAATTGTGAGTCATGTTAATAGACAGTCAAATGAACAGGTTTTTTTTAGACTAACTTAAATTTTTTAAAATTAGTTTCAGGTGTACAAAACACCATAGTGATTAGACATTTATATACTTACATAGTAATAACCCCTATAACAGACTAACTTTATAAAGTAATAAAAATCATGTGTATTCAGGCTAACAAAACCCCACAGCATATAAAGTGAAAAATAAATGCCTTCTTCCTACTACTCCTAACTCGCTAGTACTTCTTCCCTAACAATAAACAGTGTTATACATTTGTTGGTTATTCTTCCAATATTTTTTATGTGTTACACAAACAGGACCACATTTGCTTATTTTCTTGCAATTTGCTCTGTTCCCTTTACAACATATCATAGACTTCTTTCCATATCAGAACATATAGATATACCTCATTAAATAATTGTGCAATGTTCTTTTCTATGAATTTCATAATTGAACAACTTTTATATTAATGGACAATATTTGCTGTTCAATCAATGCTTGAATTATCATCCTGTAAGTAACATCTTTGCATACTGGTGTGACTTATCTGTAGGATACATTTCTTGAAGTTAAATTTGGCAAAAAAAAAGAACATACATTTGAATTTTAGGAAGATATTGCCAAACTACCCACTCAAAATAATATAGAAGAAGGTCTGTTATTTTATTTGGTGTTTTGCTATTTGTTAAAAAAAAAAAAAAGAATTTATCTTCTAATAGATGTTATTTTTTCTGTTCCTCATTATTTCTGGAAACTACTCATGTCCTTTGCAGAATGATTTCTTTCCCATGTAGTTGGTCTTTATTATTTTTTCCAATTTTATTGAGGTATAATTGACAAATACAATTATATATATTTGAAGTATACAACATGATGATTTGATATACATATACATTGTGAAATGATTACCACAATCAAGTTAATTAGTACATCATATCCATCACCTTTCATAGTTACCAATCCTAGTAACATTGTTGACTCAAGAATGAACCCATGACTTGAGTTGTTCTGATGCCCGAAACTCAGATGGGAGCCACCAGAAAGAGCCATTCGTTTTTTATTGGACTGAAACCTGGGAGGATGTAGGCATGTTGTTGCTGAATGGCACACTGCTTCTTTGTGGTGTAATAGTATGGAAGAGAGTAAAGCTGGGAGACAGAGGAAGATGGTGCCTCTAGATCAAGTTTAGATGAAAGAAAAATCTACCTCTGGATTTTTCAGTTGCGTGAGTTAATGATTTTCACTTTTTGCTCAATATGGTTTGAGTTGAGTTTTTGGTCACTTGCTACTTAAAAGAGTCCTGTTGGATATATCTATCTGTTTCTCCATCTCTAATACACTATAAATTTTAAGTAATATTAATAATTCCCTTTTATTGATCACCTTTTGTGTGCTAGGTACTGAACTAGATGCATGTGTGATCTCAAGCCTGAAGAATGACTATTCTCAAAAGACATTATTATCCTTTTACTTTACAAAGATGGTCAAAGAATTCGAGAGACTCTTGTCAAGTCTAGACATCTGTTAAGTAGTGGCGATTCATATTTTGATCTTCCTGATTCCAAAACCCACCTTTTATCCTTTCTGCCACTATTTACCAAGTATTTGAAAATAGAAGCTGGAGGACGTGTAGCACATGAGGACATGTGCTATGAATTATTATTTCAGTGTTTTTTTGTAATATGATGCTTTATACATATATTTCAAAAATTTTTTATACATTTAAGGATCTTCAGATCCCTAAGATCTATTTATTTTCTCCAAGCACTGTGCGGCTATGTCTGAAATACAGTAGCCTGTCTAGTGAATCATGAAGTTGGGTAGGCCTAATAGAACCAAATGTCTTACTGTTTCCAGACTAAGTTAATATTAAAAAAGTAATTCATGTGATCTGACCAAGAACAATTTTTCTTAGGAAAACTTTTGCTTAGTAGAGTAAGATTATCACTTTGTTGGACACTGATTGCTTACCCTTAATATCATTTAGAGCAAATATTAGTTGAAGCATGATTTTTAAAAAAAGACAAAAATCTAGATATATGTGACAGAAGGTACATGGGCTCTTTTACTTAAACTTTTATTCCTAAATATCAACTACTTAACTACCATTTCTTCATGAGGGTGGTAGTAAATATCTTCTGTTCACTCTGAATTCTCTTCTTTGGTGAGAATTGTATGGGACAGTGCTTTGGTCTATACAGCTGCTTAATGTGCTTTCAAAGCTGCCCATGTTAACCTTCTGTGTTTCACCTCTTAGGGTGTCAGTTGGTGTTAAAGTTCCTTTTGTCTGAGAGACGTGGAACTCTAGATCAGGAAGGAATGCCAGTTATCACCCAGGCTAGTATTTCCCAAAGTGTTTTCTATTATACCCCTTCTTCAGGACATTAATAAATATCATGATTTAATTTTTTTGTTGTTTCAAAGCCTAAAATGATATCATTAGAACTTGTCATAGCTCGGTTTTTTGACTCTGCCTTTCATTATGTGGTTTTATTCTTGGGCAGGCTCTCCTTTTGGACAAAAAGGCTGCCAGTAGCTTTCAGGGCTACTTTCTTCTCAAGTACGAATCCAGTGGAATAGAATGAGCAACTTTATCCCAGCAGTCTCAGCAAGTCTTGAGCCTTACTCCCACTTTACATTTTTAGATTATATTCTTCCTCTGCCCCCAATCAATCACTATCATTTGGAGGGTGGAGGGGTACTATACTTTAGCCTCGTCTGGGTCACGTGTCATGCTTAGTGCTGGAGGGTAGGAGTCAACCCCACAGGATCTACATGGACTGAGAGAGAAGAGTGGATTCCTAAATGCATTCCAGAGGAAGTTGCTGGAAATAGGTTGAATAGATGCTGGGTGTTCAAAAAGAGCAGCTGCCGATTTCATGTGTACCTTGACTCTCGAAGATGGTAGATAGAGAATGCAAGGTTTCCTACACACAGGTACCAGTGGAACTCCCCTCACCCTGCCCCCAAGAATTTTGCAAAATACAAGTTGTGAAATCCTAACTCTACAACAACTGCCTTATTTGGAGAGAGACTCCAAATGATGGAGAAACTGAGGCTCAGAGATTCAATGACTTGCCTGAGGTCTCATGGATATTTATTTTATTAGACAAAAGGTAGTCACTGCATTGAGAGCTATGATGGCCTACCCACAAAAACTTGAGTTTTCTATTCAGGCATCTTTCTGCTTTTCCCCACAGGCTCCCTTGTTTTAAAAAGCAAAAATCCCTGAGGAGACCTCAGGGATTCTGCACATTCACAAGTGCATGGGAATGTTTGCCCTAAATCTGGATTTTTTTTTTTTTATGACTATTGTCAGGAAACGTGCTCTTGTTGGCCCCTATTCCTCCATCCCAGCCTGTTTCTTGTTTTAATCTGTAGTCTTAACTGCCTATACCCTGGAGCCAAGTTTGTGTTTATGTTGTGCCAGAAATGAATGATATGACATCAGACTCATCACTGTTCTCTCTCTCAGCCTCAGTTTCCCTCATTTAAAAAATAAAGTGGGGGTGGAGGCTAGGTGTTGTCTAAGATCCCATTTAGCTCTGCCATTCTGGTCTAACTGTGTCTCCCTGGATTCCAATCCCTTAGGTGCCCTGGGTTTGGAGCCCCAGGTGTGCCAAACCTACTTATTTGGGATTTGATCTTTACCATGCCCTTCCGTCTAGATCCCTTGAAATTTTTTTTTGTTCTGCGATGTACTTTTATATTATTTTTATTAACTTCAAAATTGTAAAAGCAACACTGCTCCTTGTTCAGAGTTAAATGATAGTAAAACACAATAAAAGCAGTTTTCTTTCATTTAGCACACTCCCTATCCCCAGTCACAATTTCCTCCCTAGTAACAACTTGGTATACAGATCTCCAGATACGTATGGTCTACTAGTATTTTTCTTCTTCTGTCTTTTCCCTGTTGTTTCTTTGGGTTCTTTTATTTCTGATTAGCTCAGTTCTTTGACCTCTCATCTTGCCTCACCCAGTGGTATATTTGTAACCTTCAAGTTGCTGCCTTTGTACCTGGTTTTAGCCCAATGTTTGTTTGACCATCATTACTCTAGGCAAATCATTTCTCTCCAGGCTTTTTAGCTTTCATTTGAGTGCCAGCTTCCAAAAGTTACCTGTTCCCGCCTTGCTCCTGCTACTGTTCCCTGACTTTCCAGAATAGCCCAGCACGGGGAGTAAAAGTGTTGTCTCTAGAGTCAGGCTTCAAGTCATAGCTCCATCACTTATTGGTCCTGTGACCTTGAGCAAAGTACTTCACTTCTCCATATCTCAATTTCCTCCCCTGTAAGAAAGGGAGGGTATTAAAAATGATCTCGTGGATCTTGTTAATGTTAAGGGTGGTTTTACCTGTAATACTTTCTCAATCTCATCACAACGTCCAACTCTAAGGTTCTGATACATTTTGGGTCTTTAAAACTGTCAATTCTTTTTACAAAGCATTTCACATTTAGCAAATTGAATAATCCATATTGGCAGATACAAAAGCAACAATGAGGTCTGAAGAGGTTGAAATAGTACTTAATTAAACAGATAGTAAGTGACAGAGCCAATATTCAAACTCTGATACTTTTGGCTCCAAATCTGTGCTTCTCATTACTCTCAGCAGTGTTAACCCATCTTATTTATTGGGGCCTTGGATAATCTCCTAACGCTTCCATCCTCTAATTTAAAATCTGATTGATTCTTTCTTTCTGGTGTCTTAATGGTTTTCCTCTTCCAAACCCACCTTCTTCTGCTAGATATTCAAGTAGAAAGGTGTTGCCAATCTCCCAGGCGGGACTAGGCATAGTATTAAATCTAGAGTTTATTCTAATTTCAGATTCTTTGTTTTTCAAGGCAGAATGGTTAGTGGAAAGAGTATAGACTTTGGAGCTAGATGAATATAGTGTGAATGTTGGTTCTTTCCTTTAGTAGTTGCAGGACCTTGGCCAACTCAATTGCCTTGAGCCTCAGTTTCTTTATTTGTAAAGTGGCGTTGGTAATATTAATAATAGTTGTCTTACAGGATAACTGTGACACTGGAGATAAAATATAATAAATTCTTGGGTATAGTAGACATTTAGTAAGTCATTGTTATTATAATTAGTAGTCACTTTAACTTGCAAGAGTCCAAGCTGTTCCAGTCCCTAAAGAGATTTGATATTATTTGGGGGGTGATTTTTTTTTTTGTTTAATTTTTATAAGATTTTGTTTTTACTAAGTGCTCTGGAGGATAACAGTTTTTCAGTGTCCTTTATGTGTTTGGAATTAAGGAGAGAATTTAAGAAAGATTACATGAAGGTGGGAGAAAGCAAGGTGGGGATTAGACGGCGTGCTCCCTTGAGAGTGGTTATAGCTTGTTTCAAAGGTGTGTTAACCTAGATGCACAGAAATAATGGACAGGGCTGGCTTAAGGGAACGATAAATCTTTTATTAAAGAAGTTATATGCCTGGGGTGTGACTACCCACCATGACCTGCCCAGTTAGGAACTTATGATCCGATCACCCTGTGAGGTTACTTTCTACTGAATTTGGGAGCTGATCTATGAGTATACTGTCCTTTAGTTATGTTTGGGAGGGTCGGGAAGAAAGTAGCCTAGTGAGAAAGGCACCCATTTTGGATTTAGATAGACCTTGATTCAGATCTGAGCTGTGGCAATGACCGGTTGTGCCAATGGACAGGTTCTTTAATCATTTTGAGCTTTAACCTCTTCATCTGAAAAACAGAAAATATGATACCAATCCCATAGAGGCTCTTGAGGCTTAACAAAATGCATCTGTAAAGCATGGCAGTGATTTTACAAATATTTGTTCTCTAAGACATTGCTCATACCGTCCCAATATTTGTTATATGTGTCATTCTATTGCTCTTTGTGCTCTCAGTATTTAGCACTGCCATCACACAGTAGGGAATAAAAGATTTGTTGAACTAAAATAGGCCCTGGAGTTAAACAGTACTAACACTTTATAGCCAAAGTTTTTGTTTTTGCTTTTGTGTTTTTAAGAAAGTGATATTTATTTTCCATCCACCTTATTTCTGTTTTCTGTTTAAGAGTCTATGAAAGAAAAGCTTAAGACCGCTCAGTGTTGCTCCTACTCATCCAATGGCCTGAGCAGTGGGAGCTGCAGCCCAGTCTTCAGTAGCAGGCTGCGGACTCCAGTCTTCAGTAGGGAACTGCGGGGCAGGCAGAGAGGGCGCCCGCACACCTTCAGACTAGCCTGTGACTTCTGGTTGCACAGCAGTAAACTGGAGCAGCCCATTCACCCTGAATTCCTCCTTGGTCATGGCCTTGTCCAGCAGCAACCTGCTCTTTCTTTTCAATCTCTTCAGGATCCTAAAGACATAGAGATCAGGCATGACCTCCCACGGTGTTCACAAGGGATGGCACCGCGCATGCGCAGAACTTCCCAGACCCGCGTCCATCGTATCAGACCCGCTGAGTGAGCTCCCTTGTTGCATGGGATGGCAATGTCCACGTAGTGCAGAGGAGAGTCTGCGTCACACACTAGTAGGCAGGTTAACATAAGACGCCTCTGTGAGAGGTTGGCGGTCAGTCCTGGGATCGGTGACCTCCAGATGATGTGGCTCCCAGAAGGCCGCGTGGATCCGGTCAGTGCAGGTTACGGAGGTGAAGTCCAGCAATAGTGCCTCCACTGGCAGCAGCGAACTTCAGCACCGCTCGCTGGCCAGTATTCCTGCAGGATATGACACTAACACCAGCTGGGTTTTCAATGGTAACATTGACACAGCCACCAGCAGGAGCTTCTCCCAGGTACCCTTCAGATGTGTGCTCCAGATGCCATCACTCGTCCTTTGTAGATGTACTGTTCCATTTGGAAGTCAAGGTTGGTGCCACCTAAGTGGGTTCCTGCTGCAAGGAATTTGAGGACATTCTCCTCCTTCATCTGTAGGGCATTCAGGCCTCTGGACATTGAGTTTCCCTGTAAGTTATTATGGGAATCCAGGACAATGCCCTATGGACCCCTCTCTGGGTGGTGCGGAGTGATACACCCAGTTTGATTGCTAGTATGCTCACTCTTCTGTGGCTGGAAATCCTGAAAAATAAAATGTTAAGGGAGGTATTATGCTGAATGAAACACCCAGGCTTAGGAACTAGTTTGTATAAGACCTCAGATTTCTTTCTGGCTCTCAGTCTGAGAGTCATGATTGTTTCCCTTGCGTCATCCTCCGCATGTGGCTTTTCATCTTACATTCTGGCTTTGCTCCAGGAGATGACACACTGCCTTGTGCCAGGAACCTGGGAAAAGGTCACACCCAGAGTGACCAGGCTGGGAAGAGCTCACTTAACAGTGTGGGTGCCTAACTGCATTCCTTAGTGCTCCACTTCTGTGGGGTAAAAGCAAGAGGGAAAAATCCCAAAGGGGCCTAACATTTAGATTTTGGCCTCATAGTATAACCAGAAGGTTTTTTGCTCTGACTTACTATATAAGCAGGAGTGAGTGAGTTTCTGTCATTTCCCCACTGAATAAAAGATAGAATTTATGATGAATGGTTTTTAAATAGAGTGATCTGGACATATTCTTTCCAGCCTAGTTGAGACCCATCCCAACCTTTGATAGACAGTTTATTTTAAAGACAGCACGGGAAACCTCAGTGTGCTCTGAAGGTTTTTGTAAATGGATGTTAGCCCAGCCTTTTCAAAAGTGGGTTTATATGTCATATAATTGCCCAGCTTGACAAACCTCTTCCAGACTGCTTGAGCAAGGACATAAGAGGTGAGGGTTCTCTTCTGCTACAAATCCTGATTTGGGTGTTTTTTTTGGTTGTCGTCGTTTCATCTTTTTCCATGTCATACCTGAATTTCTTGAAGTTTCTACCTTTTCTAATGTGTTTTTTCTTCTTCATCTACATAGATTATGTCTACTGAGGTTGATAGTCACCTCAATCCAATTCAAAGTACTCTAGCAAACGTTTGCTGAGCACCCATTCTATACAAAGACATGCTGGAGCTGTTTTCTAAAGCTTCAGCATAGAGACTTTAGAGCCATAGCATCCAAATATGTTATTCATTATCTGCATGTGGCTGTTTAAAAAGTTAATTAAAATTAAATAAAGATTTTGTTTCCTCAGTTGTGGTAGCCATATTTCAAGTGCTCTGTAGCCACAGTGGCTAGCCGCTACTGTATTAACTTAGATATAGAAAGTTTCCCCCACGGCGCAAAGTTCTATGGGACAGTGCTGTTATAGCGATTCAATTATTTAGAACTATAACTCAGCACTTGTCTTTCATGTATATGATAGTCAAAAACTCATGTCTTTCAACGAGAACTTGTATTTATTTATTATTTGTTTCAGGTATACAAAACAATGTAACAGTTAGGAGAACTTTTTTTTTTTTTAAGCAATTTAAATAACATTTATTGAACTTTACTGTTAGGTACTACGGGAAATATAATATGTTTCAATACAATACGTTTCTTGTCCTCAAGGAATTTGGAATATATTGAAAAACTGGCACATAACACAACTAATGAGATTGCAAGGAAGGATATACAAAGTAATGTCATAGAGGCATAGTCAAGGTACAGTGGACTCATTCGAGAAGGGATTTATTTCTGCTCTGCATTCGGAAGGTGGCAGGTGGAGAGGAAAGGACAACAGGAAGACAGAAGGTCATTTTAGATGCCAAGAGAATAACATGAGTAAAGGCATGGAATAGGGAAAGTAGCTCAATGTAAGGCAGATAATAAATAATAGCTTAGAGATTAAGAGCATAGATTCAGGGGGGGCAAACTGCTTGGATTCAAAAACCTGGCTTTGCCTCTCATTAACAAGTAAATTCATCTTTCTAAGTCTCAGTTTGTCTATCTGTAAAATGGAGCTTTTAATAGTAGCTACCTAACAGGGTATCTGTGAGGATTAAATGAGATGATGTATTTAGTGACTTAGCACAATGCCTGGCTCATAGCAGGTCAGTAAGGGAGGACCTGGGGGAAAAGGAGATTGCAAATAACGGTCTCCAAATAGTGGCTGAAACAAGATAGCAAATAATTTCTCTTTCAGTTAAAAATCTGGAGGTAGGCAATCCAGAACTGGTATGGTGGCTCTGTTCCACAAAGTTTTCAGGGACCCAATTTCTTCTAGATTTCTGCTTCACCATCCCTTGTTGTCGTGGTTCAGGATGGAACTTCCGTCATGACATTCATGTCCCAATCAGCAGGATGAGGTATACATTGTTTATTTGTCTCTTAAGGTTCCTCCAAAAGTTGTCACCTGACATTTCTACTTGCATCCCACTGAATTTAGTTACGTGGCTACATCTCGCTACAGAAGAAACATCATTTTTTTTACTGGGTGGCCTTGTTTCCAGCTAAATTTTTTTATTGTTAATAGAGGAGGTGGGAAATGGATATTGGAGGAAAGTAGCAGTCTCTGTTACAGAGAGAAACAATACTGAAGCCAGGTTACAGAGGTCTTTGATGCAGTGTAAGGGGTGTGTACTTTATTGCTTGAGCTGTGTGGAACTATTGATACTCTCCTTGTAGGGAAGTAATACAGTCGGAAGCTATTCGTGGTAATGGACTCTGACACAGTTCCTCAAAGCAGCAATACTCATCCCAGCAATACTCAGAGGTTTGCATGAACAGTTACTTTCCATTAAAAAGATTTTTTTCCTTTTAATCATTCAACATTCTTTTCCACTCTCTTTTTTCTTTAAGGAAAGGAAAAGGTAACCTGCGGGGAGGAAATGTGAGACGGCAGCCCTTCCACCTGGCAGTTCTCCTTTAGACTTCCTCCATTGTGTCATTGGCCCTCTTCAAAGAGAGAGATTGGAATTCAGTTCTTCCAAAGGGGTGGGTAATGCCGACTAGAGGGAATTGGTATCTTATCAAGACAGTGTGCTGTTTGAGTACTTGGTGTTTCCCTCAGTGCCATTGTCGATGGTGTGCCCTGCTAGATTCTAAGCAGCATGAGGACAGAGCTCAGATCTTACTCGAGTCTATATCTTCAGCAGTTAACACAGTGCCTCGTGCAAGGCTTGCCTAAGGTTATCGGATATCTGGATAAATGCTGAGCATATGAATGCTGCCTAGATTGCGTTGGCTTTAAAGCAGCTGTAGTAGAGCGTAAATCCTCTTGCTGTTGGTTATTGCTGAGTTTGTGGTGAAAGCATTTCAGGCCAAGGCTAAGAGAAAGACTTGTGTAAGCTGAGGACATAGTTGTGTCCACCTGGAATACCGTTCTACTCAGACTACACTGGATAGGAAAACAATGGGATCTGGTCAAATAATTTGTTGTAAATCTTGAAGGCTGCCCTCTCTTTTCTTACTTTGTTATCTAGGCACTGGTTTATTAAGACGATAAAAAAATATACTGAATTTGCGTGTTTCTAAAATATATCCCGAGGTAAGCCCCCTCCGACAAGACTTGTAAATCAACAAATGTTTACTGAGTATGTGTGAAGCATTATGGTAGGGACTATGAGAAATAAAAGTGAATAACTAAAAGAACCAATCCTTGCTTTCAGGGAATTTACAGTCAACAAACACTGTGCTCTGTTGTAGGAATCTAAATCCGTTTGACAAGGCTCCTACCCACAAGGGGCTTACAATATGGTATGAAAAACAGACAAACAGATAATTACGTGGACTGTGATCTAGTGCTTGAACCATTCTCAGGGCCAAATGTACATATTTTGGTGAAAAATTTGAAGAAATTGTACATTTGAGATTTTGTAAAATCTGCATTCACATTCTAGTTAACTAGTATATAAAATGTTTTCAGGGAGTTGGATCTATTTCAGGAGTGGCAGTGATATGATATGCAACCAGGAGAGAGAGAGGGGGAGGAAAAAAAAGAGGGTGGATCATTTTGAGGTGACATTAAATTATCTTTTGACACCCACTGTATCTTTTTTATAACAGAAAAAGGAAACAACTCTGTCCTTGACCTTCAAAAAGGAATTGACTTGCCTAGCTTAACTATTCAAACAAACAACTGTGTACTCTCTTCAATTCCTATGATGATTTTGATTTACTGTAAATGACTGAATTTAATGAACTAAATTATGCTATTTAAATGCATTTTGTGAATGGTATTGTAGTTTGTTACAAAGCATTATGTCTATGCTAAATTGTGCTGTAAATGATATGGTATGGAACATATGTGCTGTATTCATAATTTAACTGTTGCTATGTAGTGCCTTCTTGGATAGGACATACTGAAAAAGGAGCTTTTATTTACCTGGTGAAATGAAGGTGATATCTCAGCAAATCACTAGGTCTTACTGACCTTGGCAGAATTACAGTGCTAATATTTTCACATGGATGAACTGTTCTTGAACAATTTCTCTAATGTATATGGCAGAAATAGGCTTTCCATTAAAACTGGGTATATACGGTATGTCTTCTCTTTCCATTTTTTTCCCCTTCAACAAACATTTACTGCAGTCATTGCAAGGATAATTCTACCTCCATTAAGGTCCATGTTTTTTCCTGGCCTCTCAAACAGTAGTGGTACCAGAACACAAAAATTTGTCCTGCAGTTAAGCTGGTGGTCTCTGAAAGGACTTGCATTAAATGACACTCTGCTATTCTTCTTTCTGAATAATTTGAGAAATTAAAAAAAAGTAAACACTGCAGCCAAAATACCACCTTTATTACTCATAAAAGCTAAGCAGGTTTACTGTGGGAGCCAAATGGGCTTTCTAACAAATCCTGACATTAGATACACTTATCCATTAGGTCCTGGGCTTTCTTATATAGAAGGACTGCCTAGGTAAGATTTTTCACATGGAGGAGCAAAGCATTTGTGCTTTCTGTGGATAGGCTCATCTCAAGAGAAAGAAGAGTTGAGCCAATTGGAGCATGCCTAGTTATTCTTTACAAAATTTACCAGTTAGGTTTGAATGAGTAAGAGGTAGAGAGAGGTCTTAGCTCTCTTCATAGAAAGATTAAGCATAAGAAAAAAAAATAGTTCCCCAATGACAAATGGAATTTTTAAACAAACAAATCAGTTCAAACATTTATTGCTAGAGAGAAGCCCACAGGATTTGTTACACATTTATAATGATGCTTCCATTTTTTTTTCCTTTGAGGTGTATCTTCATGATAGCAATACTTCGATTATTTGATGGAAAAATGAAGAGACAGCAGCTTTTGGGACAGCCACAATGATAAATTCAGGAAAAATTGCTTGAAATTTAAGAGATTATTTTCTATACTTCAATGCTGGCCAGTGTAGTACACTGACACAGCATAAGACTAAAGTCAAGACACTTTGGTTCTGGAAGAAGTTTCATGATTATTGGCTCTGTCTTAGTCAGCTTGGGCTACTGTAAGAAAATACTGGTGGCTTAAACAGCAGACGTTTATTTTCTCACAGTTCTGGAGGTTAGAAGTTTGAGATTAGAGAGCCAGCCTGGTCAGGTTCTGGTGAGGACCGGTTTCTGGTGAGGACTTTCTTCCTGGCTTGTAGGCAGCTGCCGTCTTGCTCTGTGCTCACATGATCGGTTTTTGGTGTGCACTCAGAGAGTGAGTGACCTCTCTCCTTATAAGGACACTAATCCTATCATATCTGGGCCCCACCCTTATGACTTCATTTACCTTTTATGACCTCCTCATTGGCCCTTTCTATAAGCAGTCACATTTGGGGTCAGAGCTTCAACACAGGAATTGTGGAGGGAGAGGAAGTCACAAGTCAGTCCATAGTAAGCTCATTGTGTGGTCAGGCAAGTGATTTCTATCTCATTTTTCCTTCCTATGAATGGGAGTTCATGCTTTATGTTACCTCATAAGGTTACCAGTGCAGCGAGTGAAATCATGGACGTTTATACATTGAAATGTTTAAAGTGCCATGCATACGTTGTTATTATTTTTATTCATTTCTGAATCTAATAATTACTGAAGGTAGGCTTTTCTTGTTATTTAGCTACCCTTAGGTCTTTTTTCTCACCTGAGTATTTCTGGATGTCAGATGAAATAGTAGTGAGTAGTGTCTGATTGTGGTCTCATCCCTTCAGAAAATGTCTTTTGGAGGGAGAAAATAGCATCAAGTGGGCATTACACAATAAGAAATGTTGATTTTTTCCATAATGATTTTAAGCATTGAGCAACTAGATTTCACAACCAACCAATCCTCTGGCAAGAGATAAGAATTCAATTTTATTTTGATTATGTTTTTGAAGTAGAGTTTTTGGATTAAATTCATGAAAAGTTAAGGGAATAATCTATAAATACAAAAGAATATTATAATGTTGACACTGGACAGAGAATATTAAGCCATTTTCCCATTTTAAAGAGATTGCTTCTGAATTTAACAACTTAAAAGAGTTAGGTGTATGCAAATGACTAGACAGTCAGTTTTTATGTATTGCTGTAAGAATTAGTTTTAGTTATTTTTCTGTGCCGTATTTAGCATTTTTCTGTGATTCATTTAGCATGTCTCTTGGTAATATTCTCTCTATATTTATTTTAGAAGCAGCAGTAAATGATACAACTAATGTTTTAAAACATTGTGATGGCCAAAAAGTTTAAAAAAAAATTGAACTTGGAGCTCATCTATTTGCTCTTTCTTAGAAATATAGCACAGAGAGTTACTTTAGGAGCAGGGGCAATATGATTCTTATCAGGAATGTAAAACTGTTTGGTAATACAATCTGCAAGCTGAATGTTTGAGCTGGTGTGTGAAGGTCATTGATAACTAGAGAGGCTTCTAGGACCTTTGTTTGTGACTGGCCACTCTGAATGGGTACGGGTGGGACAAACAGGTAGAAGTTAGTCATGACTGTACTATTTCCCACATCAGCAACATGGAATTATAATGTCAGTTATTTTACATTTTTCTGAATGCCAGAAACATCAAATTTTGATTATTTTAGCAAGGTGCTGGGCTGACATACAGATAAGAGACAGAGACTTGGAGAATCAAAATCTATAAAGTGCAATGAGCTCTTGAGACATGTCTTTGTGGAGTGAACTCTTGAAAAAAGGCCACCCTTGCAGATGAAAAACCCAAACCAACAAATATTAAATGATTTGTTTAAAGTCATCCAATAAATTAGTGATAGACCCCAAACTACCTAGGTCTTCTTCCAGTCCAGTATTTCCTATATACAAAACAGGTACAGGTATAGTCATCCTGTGGAGAAATTTAGGCAAAGGAAGTTCCTTGGACGATCACCAAAGCATTTAGGATCATAGAATCAGATCTTTTGAATGTTGAGAAAGACTTCGAGAACAGGTCTTTAAATGTTGTCTAATCCAATCTCCTAAACAACACCTGAATCCAATCTACAAAATCCCTGCCAAATGGTCAGTCAGTGTTTGTACTCTTAGAGTGATGGGACACTAGGTGTTTGATCTTTGTTTAGCTCAGATGGTTAGATCGTCTAGTCTAATATTGGGTCTAATTTACCTTCCTGCAACTTCATCTCATAGGTGTTACTTCTGCTTTCTGGTGATTCAAAAATCATGCCGTTAGCCAAGGGAGTTTTATCCTTTACCCTCTTTCATGTGTATTATCCTTGTCTTTCCTTAGTTTCAGCACTGTGTTTTAGTAGGACATACTTAAATGTCCACAGGACCAAACAAATCCATAAATATGCTTACTACCAAAGTATTTCAGTTCATTGTGCAAAACTGGCCTGAAAAAAGTGTCAAAAAGGGATGAGGAAAGGGAAACTAGAGTTCATTATAATTCATTTAGGCCAATTGTTTGATTTCTGTGAGGTCTTTGCCAGTGCTGGTTTTCATGTGGGTCTCAGTGTGACCAACATAATCTATTTGGCCAGGTTGATTCAACCCATTTTTTCAAACTCAGGGTCTGATGTGTTATCTCTATGTATCTTTGTGATACTAACATTTTCCAACGTCCATGGATAGTAGTACTTAGTAACTTATGCAAGTTATTCCCTTCCACCCAGGACTGCAAATACACTTTATTAACAGTTTAGTTTTATGTTCCTTATTTTAAGCAAATTTAAAATATAAAAATCAGGTTTAGACCAAAAATTTTAGAAAATGATTAATTCATTCAAAAGATTCTTTAAAATAACTAGTTCCCCAAATGCCTTGAAAGTGTAATTAGACTGTAAAAAGTTCTGTTTTGACCTACGATCTGTGCAATACTTAAAGTACATAAAGCAAGATAATGACATTTGAAAATTCCATACAGGAGCATAGAATTACAGAACTAAACTTGTAGATGAACAAATAGAAGCAGGGAGGTGAAATTTAACACAAAAAGGCTATCTGAATATTACCACGTTTTGGGGACTACAGACGTGCTCCACACTTTGCTGTTTTGAGGGTTGATGGAACTAGTGGCTCAGCCTAAAAAGTTTAAGTATCATTTCAACCAATCAAGTGTTCACAGACTTAACAGACAGGTCAAGTATATGGCAGATTTTGCTAGGATTATATCCATACCATCTAGTCAGAACATAATCTGAATATAAAACTTTAAGAAAATTCTGCTATTTTTGTTTTTAATCCATTCCAATGTCAGAAGTTTTTCCTCGCGATCTAACCCTAAGCCTCTAGCTTGTTTCTCATGGAAGAAAAGGTTGCAGCTGGTCAGCACTTCTTTGTAAGGACTCTTCATGCACAGAGGATCCATTTCTCTCTGGACTGTGAAGAACTGAACTTGCCACTAAGTTCATGGTGATTTTGTAAGAACATGGTAAGTGGGAAGATTCTCTTACTGATCTTATGTCCTATTTTATCCAAACGAGTAAAAGCCAATTAAGGGATAGAGTTAGTGCTTGTCAGCATTCACTTGTCTGGTTCAGGTTCCTGCCTCTGCACTTACTGGGGCCAAATTTCATATTTGATAGTAATGTTTTGAAGTACAAGGCTAGGTAAACTTATAATGTAATAAAAATAGGAAATATCTTTTTATAAAGTCAATAAGTAAAGAATAAAATTCATTATAAAACTTCTGAACTATCTCTCATTCTTAAAGGCAAAATGGACTTTGTACTAGGTTGAAAGTTATTCTTAGAAAATGTTATGGGCCAATATTCTAGGAATCAAGTACAAGACTGACTTTGGATCAGGTCTGGACCAATATAATTTGGTTTTTGCTGGGGACATTCAAAATGTATCTAAAATGCATTTAAAAAATCAGCATGTTTTAGGCTATGTGATTTATGATGTGCCTTGGTGTAGCTTCATGTTTCTCAGGTATATAATTTTTATCAAAATTGGAAAATGTTTGGCCATTATTCTTTCAGATATTTTTTTTCTTCCTCTCTTTTTCTCCTGGGACTCCAATTACTTATATATGAAGCTGCTTGAAGTTGTCCCACAGCTCACTGATGCTCTGCCCCCTTTTTTTATCTAGTCTGCAGAGTCAAACTACTGTTAATTCTATCCAGTGTATTTTTCATCTTAGACAGTGTATTTTTCTTCTTTAGAAGTTAGATTTAGGTCATTTTTATGTTTTCCATGTCTCTCCTTACCATGTTCATGCTTTCCTCTGTCTTCTGGAACTTGTGGAGTATATTTATGGTAGCTGTCTTAATGTTCTTTTCTCCTAATTTCTGATGTTTAATTTTTGGGTCTGTTTCTATTGGTTGATTTTTCTCTTCCTTATGGGTCAGAGTTTCCTGCTTCTTTCACGACTCTGTGAATTTGGGTGCTAGACATTATGAATTTTACATTGCTTAGTGCTAGATTCTTTTGTATTCCTATAAAAATTTTTGAGCTTTTTTCTGGGACATTCAAATAATTTGAAAATAGGTTGATTCTTTTGAAATTTGTCTTTAAGTTTTGGTAGGTAGAACCAGAGCAACTTTCAGCCTAGTGCTAATTTGCCCCTACTCCTGAGTTTTCTACCTGTTGTCTTATATATTATGAGTTTCTGTTTTGTTTTGTTTTGTTTAACTCTGACTGTTGGGAATGTGAACTATTCCCAGCCCTGTGTGAGCTCTGAAAGTTGTTCCACCTGCTCCTTTCCAGTGGTTTGTTTTCCAACCTTGGGTAGTTTTCTCACATGCGTGTGCTGATCAACACTTAGTGTGAGACTTGAGGGGTACCCTCGGCAGATCTTCAGAGCTCTCTTCTTTGGTGTGCTCATGCTCCCTCCTTCCTGGCACTCTGTCCTGTGAATTCTAGTCACTTTTTTTTTCCAAGTCAAGTTGTTGTCCTTTCAATTTTAGTTGTGAAGGGTACCGTTCAGCTTCAAGTTGTTGTCCTTTGAGTTTTAGTTGTGGAGGGCGCAGCTCAGCTCCAGGTCCAGTTGCCATTGCTAGTTGCAGGGGGCGCAGCCCACCATCCCTTGCGGGAGTCAAACCGGCAACCTTGTGGTTGAGAGGACGTGCTCCAACCAACTGAGCCATCTGGGAGCTCAGCGGGCAGCTCAGCTCAAGGTGCGTGTTCAATTTTAGTTGCAGGGGGCACAGCCCACATCCCTTGGAACTCGAGGAATTGAACTGGCAACCTTGAGGTTGAGAGCCCACTGGCCCATGTGGGAATCAAACCAGTAGCCTTTGGAGTTAGGAGCATGAAGCTGTAACCGCCTGAGCCACTGGGCCGGCCCCATACTTTAGGACTCTTACGTGAGAAGCATGGTTTCCAACTTTCTATTAGTGTACCCTAAAAATGTTTAATGCACAGTATTTAAAGGCATTTATATAAACAATTGAAATCTTTCTTTGGGGAAATTAAAACAACAGAGCTTGATTGCATATCATGATTTCATATTTTGCAGATGTTAATATTTAATCATATGCAGAGCCATTTAGCTTAAGTGCATTAATGTAACTCATTTAAAAGAGGCCAGTAATTGTCCTATTAACTCCCAGTCTGGATGTTATCTGCTCTGCCCTGCTGGTAAGGCCAGAGGGGGACTCTTCTATTGGCACCCACAGAGATTTCTCTGATCTGTTGAAAATCCTGTTAAAATCTAATTACTTAGGAGAATCAGCCAGGGAATATCTAATGAGCTCTAGGAAAACCACTGGAAGAAATTCTGTGTTACTAATGTATGAAATGTCTTCTGTCTTTCAATTATACTGGTACCACATGAACATAATTGCTGCCTTATGAAATGTGACTCTTGTTTGTTGTTTTTGAATTGTGTCATGATTTTTTTTGATCATTTGAAAATAACTTAATTTTCCATGGAGAAGAAATGACGGTGTAAAGCTTAAGTACATATATTTTACTTCCTCAGGAATGTTTGATAACTTGTTATCAAATGCTTAAAAAAGTATGTACATTATTTAGAGAATCCATTATGCAGGTGTAGAAAACTTGATGATTAAAAGACCTTGAATTTTTAGTCTAGAATGAAAAACATGTTCATCAAAAAAGTCTGAAAAGGTTTACTCTCTCCAATCATCTTTAAAATGTTGTCAAAAGAAACTGATTTCTTAAAATGAAAATTCATTTGTCTTGCTTATTTTGTAAGTATATCTTTGAGAGTCTTAGTGGAGTTTACATTTCCTCCTCTCTTTAACAATTAGCAATATCTATTTTTTTTTTGCACTATCTATTTTTTCATATCCAACTTTCCTTTGTATTTCAGCTTTGTTGATTTCTACTTTTCTGTGTTTAGGACTTTGTTTTCTTAAAATTGCACAGTTGGTTATGACTATGGGCTTTGGATTCAGATAACTGAGGTATTCAAATGCCGGTCCTTCTATTTACAACAAGTTTCTTGATCTTCTGAGTCTCAGTTTCCATTTCTATACAATGGGGATACTAATTAATATGTGCAGTACTACACAACATTGTTGTGAAGGTTTTTTGGAAGTAAAAGAATGTGAAGTGCTTAGTACAGTATCATGCATGTTGTATCTGCTCAAAAGATGGTAGTTATTATTTTTGAAGACTAATTAAAATTTGGGATATGAAAGAATTGTGATATCTAAGATTCATTAAAAACTAATGTAGGGTGAATTTCTATTATCCTAATGTATTTCTATCACCATGTTCATATTAAATTTGTTGAAAAAATTAAAAGGGATCTATTTTTAGTAGCTTGTCAGTGAACTTTATTCCAAAATTTATCAAGTTTTTAGCCAATGTGTCATTTTGTAACATGGATTGATTTCAACAGATGACACCAGAAACAAAATGTAGTTTGGTGATACATTACTTAGAAAAATACCTGTCTTAGTGATAAATTGTTATTGGAATATTATATAAGATTTTAATGATTGAGGAGAAAAAAAGACTATTACATATTATTTGAACAATTAACAATGTAACTATTATTTAAAATTATTATCTGGCCTATAGAACTGTGGCAATTGAAATGCTTAAATTGACAGTGCTTTTATTTTCAGTCATTGGATAACATGTTAAAATTAGATTTTCTCTTTTGCATAAAATATAGGTTAAAACATTATTTAATTAGCCTGTTTAGAAGTTGAGGCACAAGTAGCCTTATAAAATAATTCTTGTATTATAACTGGGCAAGGATGTAGGATTATTATAATTACATCTTCACTTAAAATAGGCTCTTTTATACTTAAAATTCTTTTCTTGTATAATTCATTAACTTTTACAGTAACTTTACAAAGTAGCCATACAATACTGTATTGTAGGCAATAAAAGGAAACATAATTTTTGTATACATGTAGCTCTGATTATATTTCTAGTATAAAAGATATATACAAAGTATATCACACTTTCAATAAAAGGATGTTTAAATATTTATAATAATTTGCTAATATTTTGTTAATTTAATACTGTACATGGATTTGACCATTTTGAAAAACTCTGATTGAGAGGTAATGGTGTTATTTGGTAGGGGAAAATGTTAGAATTAATGAATTAATGGTGACTGGCATTATTTGTTTAAAAGATTATATATAATAAATAAGCATGGTGAACTTATTTCATCTGGTGGGAATTATTGTGCTGTAATCAAGGACCAGCCACCAGCTAATTTGTTCAACCAACAAATATTTATTGAGGGCTTATTGTTTGCCAGAGTGGGAATGTAATGTTGAATAAGACAGGCAGGGAAGAAGAATTAGCAGATTCATTATTAAACCTAATATTTTGCCACCATGTCAGTTCGTGAAACTGTTCACTCAGCTGAAGTCCCTGACAGAAAGTGCTTTGGTTGTTGATATTAGCATATGAAACTATTGGCTAAGTCTGGCTTTGTTGGGGAATTCATATACATAATTTGATTCAATTAGCGCATGCATCTTCATTAACTAGTTTCTGTTGGTAACAAATACTTCACTTTGATAACAGAAATAAAAATTTTACATCTTTCCCTGTGCCGTTGCAAGGTTAAACTCTCTGCTTGGCAAACTCCAAATATCAAAATCCCTGTAAAGCATGTGATATCACTCTCCCCAAAACCTCCAGTCTCCCGAACTTTGCCTGGCACGTGCTAGGTGCTCAATGAGTTGGTATTGAATTAATACAATGAATAATTGTTATTCTATTCAGTTATATTACTAGTTCTGTTGTTGATTCCTCTCTATAATCTGGCATAAAGCCCAGTCACAGGACCCCTTAATTTTCTTATATAAAAATGAACACTATGTTTTCCAAAAACCTGACTAAAATATCCTGAGGATTGTGAGATAATAGTTTGAATTATATGGAATTGTGATATTTCATCATTTTTTGACCCACAAAAATAAAAATTTCATCTGATTCAACCTAATATTTTTTCCTAAGCTGTTTTAATTTGACCAAAAACATAATTATCAAAATAATCACACTCCAAATATGTTAATTATATCTTGTTAATTATATCTTGTTAATTATAAGCATATAAGCTTATATATGCTTATAAGTAGTGATATAAGTTTTCTTTCTACCTTTCTATCTATTTCACCTTGATTGCTAATTTTGGCCTTTTTCTTCACTGAATGATACTTTATTACAAAAAATTAATTGCATAGTATACCTGTCACTCCAAATACTAAACTATATATATTTTTAATGTTAATGAGCCTGGAGTCCAATAGGCAAGGTCTGGCAAGCACTATTACTTGACTTCTTTGAGGACTTTCAGGTATCGGGAGAGTGGTTTATATTTAATTTCCAAATTTAGTTACAATTTTTAAAAATATCAGTCTTTCAATGTTAGAAAGTACATATAAAACTAATTTTTACTGTTTGTGACAAATTAGAAAACTTCATTAGTCTATAATTTGAAAATTATTATTATGTTTACTCTGAAGACTAAAATTTTAAGCCCTGGCCCACTAATTTCTGATTTATTCAGATACTACTGTGAATAAACTATAATCTTCACAAAATATAGTTAGGACAAAATAATGTTTTCTCCAGAAATTATATTTTATCTCCGAAGAAACTGGGATATTCTAAAAGTTATTTTTTCTGAAAAGGCCACAGATGATCATTTTTTTCTTTTTTAAATGTAAAGCAACCCCACTGAATGAGCTAAAGCTCCCCTATGATAAAGCCCGAGCTGCTCTGTGTTTCACATCTTGTAAGGAAAGGCAACATAATTTAATTTGCCTGACATAGGGCATCTGGAAAAGAGAGATGTAACGTGACTTTTTATGCAAATACCATGAAGCCCTTATAGCTACTTAGTTAATCCAGGAGCCTTGAGCAAGTGACTAAAACGAGTGGTCCCCAAATTTGGGGCCTGTGAAAAGATTTTCATTGATTGGCAGCAAAATGAGAAAAACAAGGGCAGTATAAGTTATCCATAAAGCTAAATGTATTGAGTTGAAAGAACTGTATGCGTGTGTGTGTGAGTGTGTGTGTGTATATATATATACATACACACAAACACCAGGGCACCAGGGGTGCCAAAATATATATACACATGACTTGTATTCATCTTTCATTATTGGTATAAATTTTTTCCCTTCTTAAGATGGGTATGCATTTTTTTGGCACCTTCTGTGTTTGTGTGTGCATATATATTATTATTATATATATATTAATATATATATATATATATATAATACATATATTTTTTTTCTTTTCTTTCTTTTGTTTTTTTAAGGAGGGCACAGCTCACAGTGGCCCATACAAGGATCGAACTGGCAACCTTAGTGTCATCAGCACCATGCTCTAACCAACTGAGCTAACCGGCCACTCCTTTTCTTTTCTTTTTAAAGAAAACTTTTTTAGAGCAGTTTTAGGTTCACAGCAAAATTAAGAAGAAGGCACAGGAGATTTCCCGTGTGTTCCCTGCCCGCAGCATGCACAGCCTCCCCCTTTATCACCGTCCCCACCAGAGGAGTGCATCTGTTATAATTGATGAACCTACACCGACAAATCATAATCATCCCAAGTCCATAGTGTACATTAGGGTTCGCTCTTGATGTTGTACATTCTATGGGTTTGAACAAATATAAAATGACATGTATCCACCATTATAGTATCAGACAGAGTAATTTCACTGCCCTAAAATTCCTCTGTGCTCCACTATTCATCCCTTCTTTCCTCCCCTCTCTGGAAACCACTAATCTTTTTACCATCGCTATTGTTTTGCCTCTTCCAGAATGCACATATAGTTGGAGTCATATGGTATTTAACCTTTTCAGATTGGCTTCTTTCACTTAGTAATTGCACTTAAGTTTCCTCCATATAATATAGCCTATCTTTTATGAAATTGCAGTCAATGATTTTTTTCAGTGTTTCTATTTGTCAAAATAAATAGTAATCCTATGTGACTCCCCAAAATATTTTCGAAATGTCTTGGCAATCTGAACATCTTGGAAACATCTATTTTATATACCTGTTTTCTCACCTGTTAAATGGAGGTAATGATTTTTATTTCATTGGATTAGCATGAAGATTAAATGAAATACATAGATGTAAGTGCTTCGGATAGTACCTGACGCTCTATGGAGCTTCCAACTTTAGTCCAACCTGAAACTCTGGTGTAGGCCCCAGGTTTCATCCAGTTTTCCTTTGAGGAAAGTGAAAATACCAAGTTCAGATTGGGACATTACTTGGCACATAGTAGATGCCAAATAAATATTTTTTGAGTATATGGGACACTAACGTAGAAGAGTATTGTAGGCAGGAGAGTCCGAGGGTTGAGTCATGAGTTCTAATTAGAATGAGTTCTAGGTAGGAAATCATTAGCATATAGATGTAACTGAAGTCAGGGATGTATGACCATAAGAGGGCCTGGGACGCCCTACAATGAATTGAAAACTCTATTGCCTCCCTAAAACATGTGCAAACGAAGCAGAAAGGTCAGGATATCTTACACCATCCTCATAACAGTTGTTTCTGACATGTTCTTAATTTGGGGGTTTCTATCCTAGATGAAAATGGGGTTAAAGTCTTTGGGCTCTTCTTGTTAAATCTTTAATTGCAGAGCTAGAACCTCTTTTGCTGTGAGGCCTTAGCCACTCTGGGTGTTGCTGGCACTAAAGATAATCCTTTAGGGTGAAAAAAATTACATCAAAACTAAGAGATTTTTTAGGGGCTCTTGAACCAAGTTGGGTTATTCCCTGATAATAAGTATACTCTTCTCTGAAGAATGATCCACGCTATTAGAGGAGCATGCCCTCTTTGACAGAGCATGCAGCTTGAGAAGAGATGCATGTGGAAAGGTAAGGGGAAAGGAGGCCAGGGCTTAGCCACCCAGAACTAATGAAGCCGGCCTGGCAATCAATGGAATGACAGATGTTGCAGCTGCACTCAACAGAGATGTATGATTATCTTACATCCAACAGAGATGTATGGTTTTCTTACTCCTGTGTAAGAGTACAGCCAGAAAGACCTCTGTGCAGCCTGGTCTTTGTTACCAGCTATCTGGCTATTGGTAGGACTTGTCTCTGTTTATAGTATCTTCCCCATTGCATCCCAAGAGACACATTTACTCCACAAACCCCATTTCCATGTGCTGGATCAGTCTGTCCACCTGAATAGTTCTAAAGTTTTCTTGGCTTAATTTTAACTTCTGAACTTTCTGTTATTGGGACTGGGCCTCAGCTAAGCTGTGAAGTTAGCAAAGTTCATCGTTCACAGTTCTGGGGCTCTTTTTGTGGCCCTCACTCCCTGGCTTCCTGATGCTCACACAGAGCCTAGAACTTAGAAGTTCTAAGGCTATAAAAATCCTCTCTCTGTCCCACATATGTGATAGAGAAGCTTGCCATCTGTCCATGAAATTAAAACCCCAAGCTTGGGCTATGTGTATGTGTGATGCTCAAATTTATTCTAGTTGTGTAATGTAGGAGTCATAATACAAGAAATAGCTCAGGGCCATTGATACCAATGGGAGAAACATGTTTGCACAAATGAGCCTGAAAATACCGTGTACCTTCTATACTTTCACAACACAGGGCACCTAGGTATGACTGCTATAGAATGAATAAACTCCTTTGAAAATGGAGTAGAAAAAGAATTACAAACCGTATAAAGAAAAACCTCATGGGGGAGAGTCAGCAGAGGCAGCCAACAGAATTATCACTGTAAGAACTAAGAATAATGGAATAATTTGAAAGAGGTTATAAAATTATTCTGTCCATAATGATTTAAAAAATAAAAGGAAGAATAGAGGCTATACTGAAGAGCACTGTATAAAAAATAAGCAGGTAACAAAATATGTATAAGATTTATATGTGGAAAACTATAAAACTCTGATGAAAGCAGAACTAACAAGTGAATTCAGCAACGCTGCAGGAGACAAAATCAAAACAAATGCAAAATGTCAGTTGCATTTGTATACACTAACAATGAACGATCAGAAAGGAAATTAAGAAAATAATTTCTTTATGATATCATCACAAAGAATAAAATACTTAGGAGTAATCCTAACCAAAGAGGTGAAAGACTTGTATACTGAAAATTGCAAAATGTTGCTGAAAGAAATTAAAAATAAATAAATGGCAAAACATCTTCTATTTATGGTTTGGGAGACTTAATATTGTTACCATTCCACCCAAAGTGATCTACAGATTTAACACAATCCCTATTGAAAGCCTGATGACATTTTTTTGCAGATATAGAAAAACTCATTCCAGAACTCATCATATGGGATCTTGAGATTCTGAATAGCCACAACAATTTTGAAAAAGAACAAAGTTGGAGGATTCACATTTCCTGATTTCAAAACATACTATAAAGCCACAGTAATCAAACATGTGTGGTACTGGCATAAAGACAAACAGACCAATGACACAGAAGAGAGAGCTCAGAAATAAACCCTAATACATATGGTCAAATGATCTTTAACAGGGTGCCAAGATGCCTCAATAGGGAAAAGGCAATCTTTTCAAATGGTGTCTGAAAAATGGGATATCCACATGCAAAAGAATGAAGTTGGATTTTTGTCTTATACCATATACAATCATCAGTTCAAAATGCATTAAAGACCTAAATATAAAACCCCAAACTATAAAAGTTCTAGAAGAAAACATAGGGGAAAGTCTTCATGACATTTGACTTGACAGTAATTTCTTGGATATGACACCAAAAGCACAGGCAATGTAAGCAAATATAGACAAATGGGACTACAGTAAACTTAAAAACACTTGTGCATAAAAGGACATATTCAACAGAGTAGATAAACCACACATGGAATGGGAGAAAATATTTGCAAACATACATCTGGTGAGATCAATATCCAGAATATATGAAGACCTTCTACAACTCAACAACAAAAAAATCAAACAACCTGATTAAAAAGTATGCAAACGGGCCGGCCCGGTGGCTCAGGCGGTTGGAGCTCCATGCTCCTAACTCCAAAGGCTGCCAGTTCGATTCCCACATGGGCCAGTGGGCCCTCAACCACAAGGTTGTCAGTTCAATTCCTCGAGTCCCACAAGGGATGGTGGGCAGCACCCCCTGCAACTAAGATTGAACATGGCACCTTGAGCTGAGCTGCCGCTGAGCTCCCAGATGGCTTAGTTGGTTGGAACATGGGCTTTCAACCACATGGTTGCTGGTTCGACTCCCGTAAAGGATGGTGGGCTGTGCCCTCTGCAACTAGAAAACAGCAACTGGACCTGGAGCTGAGCTGCGCCCTCCACAACTACAACTCAAAGGACAACAAGTTGACTTGGAAATAAGGCCTAGAAGTACACGCTATTCCCCAATAAAGTCCTGTTCCCTTTCCCCAATAAAATCTAAAAAAAAAAAAAAAAAAAGTATGCAAAGGATTTGAATAGATACTTCTCCAAAGAAGATACACTATGTAACTTTGCTAACAATTGTCATCCCAATAAACTTTAATTAAAAAAAAAAAAGACGATATACTAATGGTCAACAAGCATATGAAAAGATGCTCAATATCACTAATCATCAGAGAAATGCAAATCAAAACTACAAGATATTACCTCACACCCATTTTAATCATAGCCACAATAAAACAAGCAAACAAACAAACAGAAACAGAAGATAAGCATTGGCAAGAATGTGGAGAAGAAATTGGAACCCTTGTGCAGTTTCGTTTGGACCTCAAAATGGTGCAGCCACTATGGAAAACAGCATGGAATTTCCTAAAATAAATAAATAAATAAATAAATAAATAAATAAATAAATAAATAAAAAAAAGTATTACCATATGCTCCAGCAATCCTACTTCTGTGTATATACCCAAAATAATTTAAAGCAGTTTCTTGAAGAGATATTTGAACACCCATGTTCATAGTAGCATGGTTTCCAACAGCCAAGAGGTAGAAGCAATTTGAATGTCCATCAATGAATGAATGGATAAAGAAAATATGGTATATACATACAACGGAATATTATTCGGCCTTAACAGGAAGAAAATTCTGACACATGCTACAATGTGGATGAACCTGGAGGACATTATGTTAAGTGAAATAATCCAGTCAAAAAAGACAAATACTGTATGGTTCTACTTATATGAGGTTTCTAAAGTTGTCAAATTCACAAATACTGAAAGAACGGTGTTACCAGGGGCTGGGGGAAGGAAGAAAAAATGGAGCTGCTGTTCAATGTGTATAGTTTCAGGTTTGCAAGATGAAAAAGTGCTGGAGATCGGTTTCACTATAACATGAATACACTTAATATTACTGAACTGTACACTTAAAAATGGTTAAGATGGTAAAAATAAAACAGAAAAAATATGAATCAACTAAAAAAATGAAAAGAATTTATGTAAACATGTCAAAATAACAATACTATGTATGTTTTTTTAATATTCTGTGAACTTTTCCATATGTTTGAAATATTCCACAATAAAAATGTGATTTATTGCTCTTAAAAAACTGGTGAAATCAAAGAAGAACTAAATAAATGGAGAGGTATTCCATATTCTTGGCTAGGAAGTCTCAATCAATATTGTCAAGATGTTCGTACTTTTTAACTTAATCTATAGATTCAGTGCAAACCCAATAAAAATCCCAAGTTAGTTATTTTGTGGATATTGATGAACTGATTCTAAAATTTATATGAACATACAAAAGACCCATAATAGCCAACATAATATTGAAGGAGAAGAACAGTCAGAGGACTGATACTACATGACTTCAAGATTTGCTATAAAGCTGCAGCAATCGAGACAGTATGGTACTCCTGAAAAATAGACAAATAGGTCAATGGAACAGAATAGAGAGCCTAGAAATAGACCCACATAAATGCAGTCAACTGATCTTTGACAAAAGAGCAAAGGCAATACAATGGAACAAAGGTAGTCTTTTCAATAAATGATGCTGGAACAACTGGACATCCACATGCAAAAAAATGAATGTAAACACAGGCCTTATACTCTTCATAAAAATCTACTCAGAATGGATCCCGGACCACAGAAAATGCAAAACTATAAAGCTCAGAATAAAATAACACAGGATAGAATCTAGATGACCTTGGGTATGGCAATTGCTTTTTAGCTCCAGCACAAAGGCGTGACTCACAGAAAAAGTAATTGATGAACTGGACTTCATTAAAGTTAAACACTTCTGGTCTGCAAAAAATCACTGTCAAGATAATGAGAAGACAAGCCATAAACTGAGAGAAAATATTTGCATCAACATATCTGATAAAGGACTAGTATCTAAAATATACCAAGAACTTTTAAAGCTCAATGCTAAGAAAATGAATAACCCAATTAAAAATGAGGAAAAGACACCTCACCAAAGAAGAGATACAGACAGCAAATAAGCATATTAAAAGAGGCTCCACATAATATATAATCAGAGAAATACAAATTAAACAAACAAGATACTACTGCACTCCTATTCGAATGGCCAAAATCTAAAACACTGACAACAATTGCTGATGGGGATGTGTAGCAGTGAAGACTTTCATTGTTTGCTGGGAGGAATGCAAAGTGGTCCAGCCACTTTGGAAGACAGTGTGGCGATTTCTTACAAAACTAAATATACTCTTACCATATGATCCCGCAATTATGCTCCTTGGTATTTACCCAAAGGAGCTGAAAGCTTATGTTCACACAAAAACCTGCACACAGATTTTACAGCAACTTTATTCATTATTGCCAAGACTTGGAAGCAACCAAGATGTCTTTCAGTAGGTAAAAAGAGAAATAAACTGTGGTATATGCAGACAATGGAATATCACTCCAGTGTTAAAAAAAGAAATAAAATATCAAGCCCTGAAAAACACGGAGGAAACTTAAATGCATATTAGTAAGTGAAAGAAATCAATCTGAAAAATCATATTATATGATTCCAACTACATGATGTCCTGACAAAAGCAAAACTATGGAGGCAATAAATGAATCAGTGGTTGCCAGAGGCAAAGAGGTTGGGACGGATGAATAGGCCGAGCAAAGAGGATTTTTAGGGCAGTGAAACTATTCTGTATGATACTATAATGCTGGATATATGCCATTATACATTTGTCCAAACACAGCATGTACAACAACAGGAGTGAACCTAATGTAAACTATGGACTCTGGGTGATAATGATGAGTCAATATACGCTCACTGATTGTAACAGATGTGTCACCCTCGTGGGGATGTTGATAGTGAGAGAGGCTGTGAGTGTGGAAGGGCAGGGGGCACAGGGCAAGTCTTTCTACTTTCCTCTCAATTTTACTGTGAACATAAAAGTGCTCTAAAAACAATCTATCAAAAGGACGCAAGTATTCTGAACAAGAATATTATACAAATAACAAGCTGCGTGGATGGTGTGGTAGCCATTACCGTATTCACCAACATTGTTTCCTGGTCACCTGGAAAGCCATACTTCTCAGCCCCCTTGTAACCGGACAGCACCGTGTAACTGGTTCTGGCCAATCGGCTCTGAGAGAAAGTCACTTTCAGGTTCCAAATATTTAATTGCAGATACAAGAAATGCCAGTGCTTGTTTCCTGTTGACTAAGGAAGCCAGTTATTTGAGGTAGTGAATCTTCCATCATGGAAGGGGATACATCATGCATATCTCTTTCCTCCTTGCCATATTCTGTTTTCTGGTCACTTTGCTGCAATCTTGGGATAGCCATGAGATTTGTTTTGACCAATGAGACGTAAGGGAATGCCTGATGTAGAGCTTTTGGGAAAATTTTTGTTCTTAGATAAAATAAAAGAGCTTGATGAAGAGAAAGCCTTTTATCCCCTTCTGCTCTCCTCGGAACAATGGTATGAGGATGTTGTGTTTGGAACTGGGACCTCTCTATCTTTTGACCAAAGATGAGGACCAAAGACCTCTCTAGCTTTTGACCAAATGTGAGGAACTGAAAAATAGAGCCTGTGACCTAGATGACACCACTGAGATGCTGAGATACCACTGAAAGTTCTAAGCTTTCAATGCTGAAGTGCCCAGCTTTCATTCCAACGTCTAGTTATGTAATATAAGTAAAGGCCTTCATTGCTTAAGTCACCATTAATGAGGTATTCTGATACTTCACATTGTTTTCAAGCATATATGTAATACTTTAAAAAATGGACCCATACTGGGCCAAAAGGAAGTTTAACATATTCTAAAAAACCAAAACCATACAGAACACACTTTCTGGTAATAATACAATATAATATGTAATTCATATTGTATTGTAAAATGAATATCATAAGAAAGTTTAAACTTGCTTATATTTTGGAATTCTAAATTCACAGATCTAAGAAGAAATTTTGATAGAAACTATGGAATATTTAGATAACAGTGAAAGCACTGCATAGCAAAACATACAGCAGTACAAACATACTTAGAGGAAAACATATAGCTCAAAGTGCATATATTAGCAAATAAGAAATATTAAAAATTAATGAATTAGAGACACTAGAAGAGTGGTTGCCAGAGGCCAGGGGCAGGAGAAAATGAAGAGTTATTGTTTAATGTATATAGAAATTTAGTTTGGGAAGATGCAATAAGTTATGGAGACGGATAATGGTGGTGGTTATGTAACAATGTGAATATACTTAATGCCACTAAACTGTACACTTAAAAGTGATTAAAATGGTAAATTTTGTGTTATGTATATTTTACCCCAATAAAACATTTTCTAAAAAATTTAATGAACTAAAGATTCAGCTCAAGAAATTACAATCAGAATAAACCCCCAAAAGAAGGGGGAAAATGATAATGAAAAGGAACTTAATTAAATAATAAAAATAGAGAAAATCCACAAAGTAAATGATGGTCCTCTGAAAGGAACAGTGAGAGATTTAATAAAAGAAAAAAGGTCACAGGAATGATAAAGAAGGGAACGGCTTATTGAGTCAATCACTTCAGAGATATCTAGTAAGATAAGGACTGTCAGGTGTCCTTTTGAATGAACAAGAAGTATGGAATGGCAAGGGCAGTCTCAGCAGAACGGTAAGGTCAGAAGCTTCATTCACTTGTTTTTGAAATGAATAAGTCAGTAAGAATTAGAAACACTGAGCATAGATAATTCCTTCATGAAACTTGATTGTGAAGGAAAGGACAGTGTGGGAGAGTAAGGAACCAGGGAGAAAATACTAGCTAGAAGGGGAAATAATGGCACTGATATTCATGGTTGAGAGATTTTTCTCCAATATTGTTCAGCAATTTTTGTAAAAGAAAGAAAGAAATTGGTGTAGAATAATGTTTGCGGGTGCCTGCCCTGTGTGTAGTCCCTGCTTATGTGCGAGATTTAGCAGCCATGTTTATATAATGTGACCCTATCTTTCCCGATCACAGATGATTAGTGGGGATGGGGTGATCACTTAGATTTTTCTCTCTCAAGGATTTATCCTAGGAGACAAGAGATTGTACTGTTGTTAAGTGGTGGGCCTTTAAGGTATAGACTTCAGCCTGGTAGACATACAGAGGAAGTTTGTTGGGCACCCAGAGGAAGCTTGTTGAGAGAAGATGGGCGGTGGAGGGGAGGGAAGAGGAGAAGACAGGAGAAGGGAAAGGAAAAGGAAGAGATAGAGGATAACAAAGAAGGAGAAGTGAGAAAGACCTTATGGGCTATAAGAGAGAAGAAAATTTTGATTTTTTTTTTTTTTTAAGCTTTTGTTCTAGCTCTTGTTTTCATGAAGTCTGGCTCTATCAATATCTGGGTCAGAAAAATACTCCTTTTCAGACCTTACAAGAAAGGATTCATTAATTGAACTAGATTTAGTAAATATCTATTCCTTGAAACAAAAGACTTTGACAAATGTTTTTATTATTTTAGGTTGTGAGAATAGCACAATAAAACTATAGATGTGGGAATTAAAATCCTTTTTAACCAAAGAGAAACGACAGGGAGAGTGGTACCTAATGGCAATAAAAGTTAAAATTGTGCGAGTAAGCCACCTCAACTCCATGGTAGAAGAAAAATGAGGTATGAACCAATCTACCTATCTATCAATCAATCTGTTACAATTTTCACCAAGATGGCTCTCTGTAAATCTTGCCACATTATCTGCTTTCTTACCAAATCAACCTTTCCCTTTTATTTAAAAATAGTTGAATAAAACTCTTTGAAGAAGGTGCTTTACACGAGACTTCAAATAAATGTCAGCCCCAATCAGCAGCAAGTTTAAAAGAGGGAGAGAGAGTAAGCCAAAGTTTTGGCAACAGGAAACACCCGACATCCCTCTCCTTGTTTGTGGCAGGCATATTATATTTTCCAAATATGTATATATATTCTTATAATGGAAGCGATACATACTCCATCCCACATGTTCTTCTTACCATGTGATGATGACATTTTTTCATTGGGAGGTGCATTGGACCTGCACAGAAATTTGTAACTGCTTTGACCAATAAAATGCAGCACAAGTGATGTTGCATTACTTCTGAGACTGGTCACAAAAGACAGTTTCCACTGGGCTCTCTCTCTCAGGATGCTTGATCTTAGAGCCCAGCTACCATGTTGTGAGGAAGCCTAGGCCACAAGGTAACTCTACGTATGGATGTTCTGGCTGACAACCTCAGCTGGACACCCAGCCAACAGGCAGCATCAGCTGAGAGTAAATAAGCCTTCAGATGAGTCCAAATTTTAAGCCTTCTAGGAGGAGCCACAGAAATCACGGAGCAGATACTGTCCCCATTACGCCCTATCTAAATTCCTGATCTGTAGAAACTGTGAGAGATGATGTGTGAGTATTGTTGTTTTAAGTCACCTAGTTTTGGGGTGATTTTTTTTTATGCAGCAAGAGATGACTAATACCCTACCTACATCGTAAACCCAAATCATAAAGTTGGCGCTGACCAAGGCAATACCAAGCCTTCTTGAAAGAAATAAAAAAATTATATTATGACAGAATAACTATGTACGTTTTAGGGAAATTCCTATCTAACTTTGCCTTTGGGGAATGAAAGATTATTTGTTATTTTGACTGAGAAAATCAGTTTCCATTATAGTCCTTCATGACAGAATCCAAAATCTAGTTAATAGTCACTGATGCAACATTGACATCTTCATGAAGTATTGGACTTTTAAATTACTCTATTCCAAGAGTGTCACTCAGTACCTGGCACATAGTCAGTAGATAATAAATACCAAATTGAATTGAATTTTTCAATATAAAGTACATCACTTTATAGGGCACTGGCGGTGAAAATGCCACAATCTCTGTGAGAATGGAAGGGTTGTGAAAGAAGCCATTTGACAGTACTAGTTTGATCAATTTCAGTGGCAACACCAAAAGGGTTGCCTGCAGTGGCATTCATGTCCTTTCTTCTTAACTTCTATGAGCTTCCAGAACCTCCCCAAATAAGTACATTCTAATGAAAAAACAATATGCTTGCTCTGCAAATGTACCTTCAAAACAGGTTTCCTAGAGCTGTCTCCTCTTCCAACTAGATTGCCAACCCTACGCTCCTCCCATTATAGATATTCTGAAGCTACTGTAGGTAGGTTTTCTGGCTCCACACTATCAAGTTAATTTATCTTCCATTGTTGCCCATATCCCTTTCACATTCTACTTTAGCCTGCATGAGCTCAGAGAAATGTTAAAGAGAAAAAAAATAACTGTATGACTACCTTGACTGTAGATGGCCCAGCATTTTTGTGGGGAGGGAGAAGACAATGAATTTAATTTAAAAAATTATTGTAGTAAAATATATAACAAAATTTGCCATTTATCCATTGTAAGTGTATAATTAGTGGCATTAATTGCATTCACAATATTGTGTAACCCATCGCCACTATTTCTAAGATTTGTTTTTCATCACCTCGAACAAAAACTCTGTAAACATTAAGCATTAACTCCTCATTCCCCCCTCCCTCCAGTCCTTGGTAACCTCTAATCTACTTTCTGTCTTTATTAACTTGTCTATTCTAGATACTTCATATAAGTGGAATCATGCAATATTTGTCCTTTTATGTCTGGCTTATTTCACTTAACACAGTGTTTTCAAGGTTTCTCCATGTATTTGTATGTACCGGAACTTCATTCCTTTTTATGACTAAATAATATTGCACTGTGTATATTTACAATAGTTTGTTTATCCATTCATCTGCTGGTGGACACTTGGGTTGTTTCACATTTTGGCTATTGTGAATAATGTTGCAATGAACATTGGTGCACAAATATCTGAGTCTTGTTTTAAATTCTTTGGGGTATATACCTATAATTACTATTGCTCCGTCAGTTGGTCATTGTATGTTTAGCTTTTTGAGGAATGGCTATATCATTTTGCATTTTCACCAGTAATGTAAGATACCAATTTCTCCACATCCCACTAACACTTTGTTTTTCTGTTTTAGGTTATACCCATTTTAGTGGTTGTGAAGTGGTATCATTGTGTTTTTGATTTGCATTTTTCTAATGATTGACAATGTTGAACATCTTTGTAAAAAATTATGGTAAAAACACATAATGTGAAATGGACCTTTTTAACAAAAATATATGCATTCAGTACAGTATTGTTAACTATAAGCACAACGTTCTACAGCAGATCTCTATAACATTTTCATCTTGCACGACTGATACTATACACCCATTGAAAAGCAACTAATTTCTCCTCCCTCAAGCCCCTGGCAATGGCCATTCTACTTTCTATTTCTATGAGTTTGACTATTTTTATTTTATTTTTTCATAGAGATAATTGACATGTAACATTATATTAGTTTCAGGTGTACAATATAGTTATTTGATATTTGTGAAATGATCGCTGCAATAAGTCTAGTTAACTTCCATCACTATAAAGAGTTATAAAATTTTTTTTCTTGTTATAAAAACTTTTGAATTTGATTACTTTAGATACCTCACATAAGTGAAATTATGCAGTATTTGTCCTTGGTGTTGAGCATCTTTTCATGTGCTTGTCGGCCATTGTTTATCTTCTTTGAAGAAATGTCTTATGTAAGTCTTTTACCTACTTTTTTTTTAACCTACTTTTTAAATTGGATTATTTGTCTTTTGTTCTTGAGTTGTAGGAGTTCTTTTTATATATTTTGGGTATTAACCCCCTTTTAGATACATGATTTGCAAATATTTTTTTCCCATTCTGTGGGTTGTGTTTTCACTTTCTTGATAATGCCCTTTGATGCACAGAAGTTTTAAATTTTGATGAAGTCTAATTTATGTATTTTTTCCCTTGTTGCTGGTGCTTTTGGTGTCATATCTAAGCACACATTGCCAAATCCAAGGTCATGAAGATTTACTTTTATGTTTTCTTCTAAGAGTTTTATGGTTTTAGCTCTTAGATACATTTTGAGTTAATTTTTGTATATGGTGTTAGGTAGGAATCCAACTTCATTCTTTTACATGTGGAAATCTAGTTGTCCCAACATTGTTTGTTGAAAAAAACTGTTCTTTCCCCAGGGAATGGACTTGGCACGCTTGTGCCAAAAAATCAATTGGACTTAGATGTATGGGTGTATTTCTGGACTCTTAATTCCAGTCCATTGGTGTATATGTCTATCCTTATGCCAATACCACACTGCTTTGATTACTAGAGCTTTGTAATAAGTTTTGAAATTGAGCATTGTGAGTCCTTTGACTTTGTTCTTTTTTTCCTTCAAGATTGTTTTGGCTATTCAGGATACATTGCAATTTCATGTGAATTGGAGGATTCAATTGTCCATTTCTACAAAAAGGCTGTTAGAATTTTGATAGGGATTGTGTTGAATCTGTACATCACTTTGGGTAGTATTGATATCTTAACAACATTAAATCTTCCTATCCATGAATTTAGGACATCTTTCTGTTTACGTAGGTCTTCTTTAATTTCTTTCAGCAATGTTTTGTAGTTTTCAGTATACTGAAATCTTTCACCTCCTTGGTTAAATTTATTCATGGGTAATTTGTTCTTTCAGATGCTATGGAAATTGCTTTCATCATTCCTTTTTTGGGTTGTTTGTTGCTGATGTATAGAAACACAAATGATTTTTGCATGCTGGTCTTGTATCCTGCATATTTGCTGGATTGGTTTAAATTAACAGCCTTGCAGTATTTTCTTTCTCTGGCTTGTTTGACTTAGCATAATACTCTCCAGGTTCATTCATGTTGTCACAAATATCCGGATTTCCTTCTTTTTTAAGGCTGAATGATATTCCATTGTGTGTGATATATATGTATTTATCTCACATTTTCTTTATCCATTCATTCATCAAGAGACACTTGGGTTGTTTCCATACCTTGACTATTGTGAATAATGCTACAGTGAACATGGTAATGCAGATATCCCTTCTAGATAATGCTTTTGTTTCCTTATACCCAAAAGTGGAATTGCTGGATCATGTGGTAGTTCTATTTTAATTTCTTGAAGGAAACCCCATTCTGTTTTCCTGGATGATGGAGCTTTTTTTGGGGGGTGGGCAGCATGAAATCACTTGTCTAGTAGCTACCATTCATTGGATTCTAAATGTTTGTGCTTAGAGATTAATAGCATTGCAATTAATTCTCTCAAGCACCCTAGAGGGGTATCACTATCCCCACTGTACAGACGAGGAAACCAAGACTCAGGGAGACTCAATAATGTCACAGAGCTAATAAGTGACGGAGCCAGAATTCTAATGCACCACCTCACCTATGCCTCATATTTCAGGTTTCTTGAAGGACAAAGAGATACTACAGTTTTGGTGTGATGGAGTTTCCTAGTTGAATTTTGTGTAGAGGCTGGCAGGTATAATGAATAGGCATTTCTCTTACAGTGAGAGTTTTCACAGTACAAGTAGGATATATGGAGGTAGAGTAATTAGAGAACATGATTTGTATTACATGCAGCTGTTGGTTATACATAGTTGCAGGAGAAAGGTTGTTATTCACGCAGCATTGGGAACACATGCATGTTTGTTTTGAGTGGCTGGCTGTTCACCTAACAACTTATTCTTGTGGTTCTTTTTGGCAGTTATGAACTGTGCCACTGTTTATTGTGATTCCGTACTTTAAAAAATACCAATTTATTGAAAATTTATGCCTTATTTCTCATTTGATAATAACAGGTCTAAAATCTCATTTATTTTTATCTAGTCTTATATGCTATTTAGGATTTGCTCGAAGATTATTTGGTCAACTAATATAATACTCATTTTCAAAACTAAGATATACTTATACATTATAAATTCTTTTATTCCCTCTGTTGATAGGAACCTTCTACAATTGCTTTTCCCCCCATTGACACCCTGAGTTTTTACAATCACTTCTTAAATAACATTAATTTCATAGGAATGCAAATGTTCCGTAATGACAGAAGAGACACTGTACTTCAGGAAAAATATGCATCAAATACAGGAGGAGAAAAGCCCCATTTCTTGTGAAAACCATGTATGATTCTTTTCAGAAATATTTCTGAAAGTCCCTAGGTTCAGCGATCTGGTGAAAATTTTATTCTAGTTCTAGTTTTTTTGGAAAATAAGCTTGCCATGGTTTTGGAGGCTCCTTAAGGTGTTAACTGGAGCTCCTCTTATCAGGGTTAAGGGAATATGGCAGGAAAAACATTTCTAAAAGGGAGAAATTTTCATGCTTTCCCTGTAAGAGATGAATCAATAAACTTAGGTGAATGAGAATCTCTCAATAGGAGTATGTAACTAAATGTGTGTACTTCTCTTCGACTAGTGAATAAAATTCTGAAAGCCAGAATTATGAAAATGAGAGTGTCCTTAGTCACGCTTGGCTTGTCTTATTATATCACGTCAGTGCATCTCAGCAAACAGACCTACATCTACATGGAAAACATTGACTACAGTGCCTTGTATCAACAGTCTTTCTGGAGGACTTTGCTTTGGCCCTCAACAAGTAGTGTAATTACAAGTAGAGAAGGGGAAGGGATGGTGGATATTTGCACGTGGATTGTGATGGGCAGGGTGAGAACAGGGCTTCTCTATTTCTAGGGTAGGCAAACATGAAATGTTATAATCACTCTCATGAGCCAGCACACCACTGTCCCAACCCAGAAGTATTTTATAGAATAAAGAAAAGGCAGCTATAGTGCCACTATTCATCCTATCCATCACCCTTGTCTATGCTCTTTTCTGCCAAGCAATTAATGCATCCTAGGTAATTTTTAAAAAAATTTTATTGGGGGAATATTTGGGAATAGTGTGTTTCTCCAGGGCCCATCAGCTCCAAGTCGTTGTCCTTCAGTCTAGTTGTGGAGGGCACAGCTCTGCTCCAAGTCTGTTTTCAATCTTTAGTTGCAGGGGGTGCAGCCCACCATCCCATGTGGGAATTGAACCGGCAACGCTGTCATTCAGAGCTCACGCTCTAACCAACTGAGCCATCCATCCACCCCTAGGTAATTTTATTCAGGAAAGAATGTTCCTCAAACTTACAATACAGATTTTTGACCCCAAAGTGCAATAGAGCATGTGAATGGTCGTACCTGATGATCATAAACAGAGAGGTGGGAAAGAACAAAGAGAAAAAAGCATGAGCTTTTAGGGGTTTTTATATGGTGAGGAGCCAGTGGGATTTACTATTCTGTCATTTATTTTTTTGTTTTTTAACTTCTATTTTATCTTAAGTGTGTTTTTCCAGGACCCATCAGCCTCAAGTGAAGTAGTTGTTTCAATCTAGTTGTGGAGGGCGCAGCTCACACTGGCCCATGCGGGGATCGAACCAGCAACCCTGGTGTTATGAGCACAGCACTCTAATCAACTGAGCTAACTGGCTGCCCCTATTCTGTCATTTCTTAAGCACGACGCCTAGCTTAGCGCCTATCACGTATATAGTAGGTATTTAAAAAATATTACCTTGGGTGTACTCATCTGTATGGCCCATTATAGTTTCCATGAGCTCCTTTGAGTCTTATACTAGCCCTGTGAGGAAGCTGGAACAGGTGGTATTATTTTCATTTTGGGGATGAGGAACAAAATGTCAAAGAGATTATATAACTTCCCAAGATCACTCAGCAAGGAAGTAATGGTTGAAATTAAAACTTCTATGAATAAAGTAGATATCAAATAAATGAAATAAATTAAAGAACATGTAGTAAGCCCGTAAACTTACTATTATCATCATTCCCTGACTTATATATATATTTATCTCGTCACTCATTCAAGAAATATTTATGTGGTGCCAAGCACTATTCTGGGCACTAAGAATATATCAGTGAATAAAAGAGATGAAAATCCCTGCTTTCTCAGAATTTAGTGTTGTTCAATAAGGTATAATTGCCTGCTAACTTGCTTTATTCATTACTAGAAGAAGGTGATTAATATACTAATTTAGTTAATAAATATTAATTGAGCAGTTACTAGGTGCTAGGTGCTAAGAAAAAACAATGGCAAGCAAAACTGGGCACAAACCTTGCTCTCATGGAGCTTATGGCTCATTGGAGGAGACAGCTCAGATTAAATAAGTACCAGTCCTAAGGAGATGTTCATGGTGCTATGAGAACATAGAAAGGGGGATTTGGCTAAGTAAGGGAGGACAGGGAAGTCTTTACTTAGGAGGTGCAGTCGGAGCAAGATGAGTAGCAGTGAACTAGGTGAAAAGGCAGAGGGAGCAGGATGTTAAAGTCTCTGTGGTCGAAAGAGGGACCATGGCACATTCGAAAAGCTAAAAGGTGATGTGGCTGAAGCACAGAGAAAAGCGATTGATGAGGTTTAAGAAGTAGACAGGGCCAGATCATGTAGGCTCTTAGAGTCCATGTTAAGTTTGGTCTTTATCTTTACAAATGTCAGAAGTCATTGAAGTCTTTTAAGCATGAGGAGTGACAGGACCAGATTTGGGGTTTGAAAAGATCACAATCACTGCAAGGGCCAAGAGTGGGATGTGGGTAAACAAGTTGGCAGGTTATGGTAGCAGTGGGTGTAAGATACGATGAAATGATGCCATCTGGAGCCAGAGTAGTGGCAAGTGGAGATGGAGACAAGTGGATGGATTCAAGGTCAAAATGACAGGATTCAGTGTTGGTTTGAATGGGGGCAGTGATGGATAAGATGTGTCAAGGATGACTTCCTTGAAGCTGAAGTTTGTTCAGTAATGTTTCGCTAGCTCCTAGCACAGTGTTTGGCACATAACAGATACTTCTAGAATAATGGGACTAGAACAAGGTCACATGACTCCCAACGTGGTTTATATATTGCTCTTTCCCTGCTGTTGGAGTTTCATACTTTTGTGGTTTTTACATTTAGGTAAAACAAGGTACCCATTAGTGGGGTCAGTGGATGGTTAGAGGTGAGGGCCAGAGCTGGCGATGGCAGGGTAAGGACAGAGGAAATGGAATTATGAAAGATGACTGTCTGCTGGTCATTAGGTTGTTTTTCAGTAAAAAAAGGCCATTTCTGTACTTTTTAGGGGCTAACACATATATTTAATTATTAATTAAAAATAACTATTGAGCACAGGAACTTATGTTTGTAGTTTCAGATTCTTTCATTTAAATTTCTAATTTGAGCTTCATAATAACCCTAAAAGAATGAGTCGGGCAAGGATAATCGCCTCTCATTTTCCAACAGAAGAAGTTCTGGCTCAGAGAGATTTTGTGTTCAGCACTAGTAAATGGAACATGAATCCCATCTTTGCATTCCAAGTTCCATGAGTTTGTCACTAGATTATACTCTGACTGATTTTGGTGAGATCAAACTTGGAAGTCAATTTATTACAGCAGCATTAAGAATAACTTATTGGAGTTTTAATGAGACTGTACAGACCTAGTGGTTATGACCACATATTATACGAAATCATGTATTTTTGTTCCTCTTGGAGGTGATTTGGATTTTCAGAAATATCAGTCAATTCTCCCAAGCAAAACATTTGTATGGTATGCTGTGAGTAAACCAGATTTATAAATAGCCTCTTGCAGAGCGGATTATTTGGCTTTCATTCAAAGGTTTTAGATTCAGAAATTCTCTTCTAAGCAGATATTACTGTCAAGTGAAAGGACCAAAGCAGTAGGAGCCGGAAAGAAAAGGATCTTTGGCAAGTTTTCAACTTCCCCAGACAGTGCTGTACCTTGTCACTGCCTTGCCCCCTTACCCCTCTGAGATTTCTACAGCAGACTGACCTTTCCCCTGGACAAGGCGGCCTGCCATTCTCCAGCATCTGTTGCCTTCCAGGACTGGGAGAGGTTGGAAGGCTGTAGATATATTGTGATGAATTGGGCCTGTAAGTGTGTTAGCAACTCAATCTGCTGCCACCAAGAGATCCACACGTTTTAATTATGGGCTTAGTTTCTTAAGCTTTGGAATTATAGTATCTGCGTGTATCTCTGCTTTGCAGATTTAGGAATGTGTTCTCATCTCAGTTTGTGAGAATTTATGTGCACAATTCCCATTAGCATTAATGGGAGTTGCATATATAAATCTCTGAACATCAAAATGAGAATATACCCTTTAGTCTCAAGGATGAATTAACCACATCTCTCTTTCCAGCTCTTTTTACTAGGTGATCTTCAGCATTTTGGGGCAAATTTTTGACCATCTAATAGTTGGCTTGTGGGGTAAATCCTAAGTATAGCACAAAATCATTTTATTTTATTAGTTTTATAAAAAGGATTTTCAGTATATGCATAGGATATTTATATACTTATTTTAGGAGATTCTCCAAATATTTTATTAAAGCTAATTGTTTTATTTTTAAAAATGTTAGAACTTCATAAAATATATTAAAGCAATTAATAATCACCACCAAATGTGCTTTCATTCATTTAATTGACAATCACTGAATTGCTACTATGTATAGGTGCTATGCTAAGCTCTAGGAAAACTAAGAGACACGTGTCTTCTTTAATGGGGAAGACAGATATAAAAACAGGCAACAGTGATTTTGTTTTAAAATATATATTTTTTTAATTTTATTGGGGAATATTGGGGAACAGTGTGTTTCTCCAGGGCCCATCAGCTCCAAGTCGTTGTCTTTCAGTCTAGTTGTGGAGGGCGCAGCTCAGCTCCAAGTCCAGTCGCCGTTTTCAATCTTTACTTGCAGGGAGTGTAGCTCACTGGCCCATGTGGGAATCGAACCGGCAACCTTGTTGTTCAGAGCTCGCGCTCTAACCAACTGAGCCATCTGGCCGCCCCTGTTTTAAAATATTTATAAATAAAGTAATCTTCCAGAAAACAAACAAACAGTGACTACAGTTAATAATACTATATTTTCTTTTTTATTAGTTTCTGCTGTACAAAGCAACGTAATAATTAGATATTTACACCTCTCACAAGGTGATAACCCCACTCCCCCAAGCTATTACCCCTCTGACATCTTATACAACTGTTACAATACCATTGACTATCTTCCTTATGCTATACTCCACATCCTGTGACCACATATATACATATATGTATGTATGTATGTATGTATACACACATACATACATACATATATGTATGTACATATGTATATATATGTATATATAATTATAGCTGACAACAATAATAATACTATGTTTTATATTTGAAAGTTGCTAAGCGAGTAGATCTTAAAAGTTCTCATCACATAAAAATAATTATGTGAGGTAATGGATATTAAGTAGACTTGTGATCATTTCACAGTGTATGCAGACATTGAATCATGTTGTACACCTGAAACTAACATAATGTTTTACGTTAGTTATGTTATGAAACTAACATAATGTTTTATGTTAATTATATCTTAATTAAAAAATACAAACAAGCTCCAATAAGCTCTACAATACACAGTTATTAAAAAGAGTAAGAACAGAGTTCTGAGGGCAATGAGGAGAGATGGACCGTCAGGAGGAAATGGGAAGGGCTTCACATGGGCTATACCATTTGAACTGGGTCTTAAAGGTTGAGTAGAAATTCTTCAGGCTGAGAAGTTGGGACAGTTCTAGGAAAGGTAAGGACATTCTAAGCAGAAGGAACTAAATGTTCCAAAACTAAATGAGTATTTGTTGTAGCAGGTATATATCTGAAGAGGACCAGAAAGAAATGAGCCTAGGAAGCAAGTTGAGATTAAGAAAAGTGTCCTTAAGAAACGCATTCAGTGGGGAGCAATGAAAGTTAAGAAGAAAGGTTATGGCAATATTATATATTTTAAAAAGTTTATTTTAGGGGCAGAGCACAGAAGGGATTGGTGTGGGAAAAGGTAATTTAGATGAAGTAATCGGAAGGCCATTAATTTAATATCAGTATGGTTTGTTGTTTGGGCTGTGTGTGTGTGTGTGTGTGTGTGTGTGTGTATGTGTATCTTTTCAAGGTAAAGTTGACATAAAATAAACTGCATAATATTTAAGGTGTATAATTTGATAAACTTCGGCATATGAGGTCGGACAATTAAGTTTGCAAACTCATCCTAGAAAACATGCTACATACCTCATTGCTGAATATCTCCACAGTCACCTTCAAAGTACTCCCTTTGGGAAGCTATGCACTGATGCCAGCGCTTGGTCCACCCTTCAAGGCAATTTTGGAACTCTTTTTCTAGAATGGCCATCAGAGATGTTGTCATATTACCCCTGATGTCCTGAATGTCATCAAAATATCTTCCTTTCAGTATTTCCTTTATCTTTAAGTAAAAAAAGAAGTCATTGGGGGTCAGATCAGGTGAGTAGGGAGGGTGTTTCAGTACAGTTATTTGTTTACTGGCTAAAAACTCCCTCACAGACAGTGCCTTGTGAGTTGATGCATTGTCGTGATGCAAGAGCTATGAATTGTTGGCAAAAAGTTCAGGTCGTCTAACTTTTTTACACAACCTTTTCAGCACTTCCAAATAGTAAACTTGGTTAACTGTTTGTCCAGTTGGTACAAATTCATAATGAATAATCCCTCTGATATCAAAAAGTGTTAGCAACATCGTTGCGACAAGTTCGTGAATTTAATTGTCCGATCTCGTATGTATATACCTGTGAAACCATCATTACAATCAACGTTATGAATATATCTGTCACTCTCTCAAGGGTTTCCTTATGCTTCTTTATAATTCATCCCATCTGGCTTCCTCATCCTCCTCCATCCCTGTCCCCAGGAGGCCATCCCTGTACTTTCAGTCACTATAGATTAGTTAGCATTTTCTAGAATTTTAGGTAAATGGAGTCATACAGTATGCACTCTTTTTTTTTTTTTTGGTGGTGGTGGGGGTCTGACTTTTTTCACTCAGCATAATTATTTTGAGATGAATCTATTCTGTTGTGTGTATCAATAGTTTGTTCCTTTTATTGCTGAGCAGCATTCCATTGTATGGATAAAGCACAATTTGTTCATTCACATATTTCAGTTTTTGGCTATTGCAGATAAAACTGCTACTGACATTAGTGTGCAGTCTTTGTATTGACACATGCTGTCAGTTCTCTTGGGTGACTCCTTAGAAGGGCAAAGCCTGGCTCATATGGTAGACATATGTTTAACTTTTTAGGAAACTGAAAAACTGTTTTCTAAAGGGTTTGTACAATTTTACATTCCTACCATCACTATATGAGAGTTCCAGTTTCTCCATATCTCATCAAGACTTCTTAGGGTTATTCTGATAGTTGTGTAGAGGTATGTTATTGTGATAGTAATTTGTATTCTCCTAATTACCAGCGATGATGAGCATCTTTTCATGTGCACTATGGGCTGAATTATATTCCCCCCAAATTCATATATTCAAGACCCAACCCTCAAATACCTCAGAATGTATTTGGAGATAAAATCTTTAAAGAGGCGATTAAGTTAAAATGAAGCCATTAGGGTGTGGCCCTAATCCACTTTGATTGGCGTCCTCATACGAAGAGGAAGAGATACCAGAAGCATGTGTGCACAGAGGGACAACCATGTAAAGAGGTGGCAAGAGGCTGCCCATTGGCAGGCCAAGGAGAGAGGCCTCAGAAGAAACTGAACCTATCGACAGGTTTGTTGATCTTGGCCTTCCTGCCTCCAGAACTATGGGAAATAAATTTTTGTTGTTTAAGCCACCCCGTCCCTGGTACTTTGTTATGGCAACTCTAGAGAACTAAAAAAATGTGCTTACTTTCCATCTGTATATCTTTGGTGAAACGTCTGTTCAACTGTTTTGCCAGTTGATTGTATGGGATTGTACACCATTTCTATATTTTTGAGGGTTCTTTCTATGTTCTGGATACAAGTTCTTTATCAGATATGTGATTTGCCGATATTTTATCCCAGTATGTGGCTTGTGTGTTTTCATTCCCTTTACAGTGCCTTTCAAAGAACACTTGTGATAAAGTCTAATTTATCAATTTTTTTATGGATTGTGTTTTTGGTGTCGTATCTATTAGAAGAAATGTTTAGCTAATACAACATAAGAAATAGTTTGTCCTGTGTTTTCTTCTAGAAATGTTGTTTTTGGTTGTGCATTTTGTTCTATGAGCATTTTAAGCTAATGTTTGTATATGGTATGAGATACGCATCAAGATTCTTTTTTTGTATTTGGATGTACAATTGTTCTAGCGCCATTGTTGAGAAGTCTTTGCATTGAATTTGGGGTAGTGGTGTATGTTGCTCAGCACAGCCACACCTTTTCTTACCCACTACCTCCCCTTCTTGTAACCAACAGGTTGGAATTGATAGGATAACTGACTTGGATTTGGAGTGTGGTCTCTGTGGAGCAGCTGAACATAGAAAGTATATCACCATTTCCAGGTCTGGAAGAGGAAAAAGACTTTGGCTATTTGGGGATAATAGTTCCCGTTCCTTTATGCTTCTTTTCTCCCAGTGTAACTACATGTCTGCCCTTTTTGCAATCATCCTCTGCCACTGCCTCCTCATTTTCCTTTATCAATGCAGCAGAGAAAACCATCAAAAGAAAGAGGACCATCAGGAAATGTGCTAGGGATTTTGTAAAGTGGAAGATGTGTGTTATATCACCTCATCTCATTCCCCTCAACTCATAAACACCCCTATTCCTGATCTCAATATTTGGGATATTTCTCTTTCTAATATAGATAATTTTGGGTTGTTTTCACATCTAACCCCACTATTTTGGATTACTCTTTCTACTTGTCTGTATTTTGCCTGTCTTCTATGGAGCTCAATGTCAGTGGAGCTATAACTAACCATTTCTTAGGAGCAGGGACTTTCCTAGACTTCTAGCATTCTAGACTTCTAGCATTCGAACGAAGCACAGTGCTATACACTTATACTATTTCTGTAACCTTGAGCATGCACTACGTGCCAGACGCAGTTATAAATGCTAGAGGTACAGTAATAGCAGTAAATAAAATAGACAAAATTCTCATCTTCATGGAGCTTATATTGAAATGGGGCAGACAGGTAATAAATAAATAAATTCTAATAAGTCAGGTGGTGAAAAGTGCTGAGAAAAAATGAAATAGAGTAAGAGAGGTAGGGAGTACTGGAAGTGGGGGTGCGTGAGTTGTTTCCATAGAGCTTGTATAACATGGTCTTTAAAAGGCAATCCTTAAGCAGAATTCTAAAAAGGTAAAAGATGTTGTTGGGGAAGACTATCCAGGCATAGGGAACAGCAAGTGTAAAGTGGCCGTAGTGTGCTTGACTGTTTGACAAACAGCAGGAAAGGCAGAGCAAGTGGAGGTGGGAAGAGTGATAGGAGATGAAGCCAGATTATGAAAAATCTTGTAGATCAAGAATTTTGGATTTTTCAAGACAACTTTATTGAGATATTATTATTACATACCATAAAATGCACCCTTTTCAGTGTATAATTCAGTGTTTTTTAGAATTTTAACAGAGTTCGACAACCTTCACCACTATCTAATTCCAGAACATTTTCATCATCTCATAAAGAAACCCCATGCGCATTAATAGTCACTTCCCATTTCTTCCTTCTCCCAGCTTCTGGCAACCACTCATCTACTTTCTGTCTCTATGGATTTGCCTATTCTGGACATTTCATATAAATGGAATAATACAACATGTGGTTTTTTTGTATCTGCCTTCTTTCACTTAGCGTAATGTTTTCTAAGTTCATTTATGTTGTTGTATATATCAGAATGCCATTCCTTTTTATGTCCAAGTAACATTCCATTATATAGATATATACCACATTTGTATATCCATTTGTTAGTTGATGGACATTTAGATTGTTTCTACTTTTTGGCTATTATGAATAATGCTGCTATAAATATTTGTGTACGAGTTTTTGTGTGTGTACATATATTTTCATTTCTCTTGGATATATTCCTAGGATTGGAATTCCTGGGTTTTATGGTAATTCTGTTTAACCTTTCGAAGAACTGCCAGCCTATTTTCCAAAGGAGCTGCACCATTTTAGATTTCCACCAACACTGTATAAGTATTCTGATTTCTCCATATCTTTGTCAACACCTGTAATTGTTTATTTTTTAATTATAGACATTCTAAGTGGCTGTGAAGTGGTATCTCATTGTAGTTTTCATTGCATTTTCCTAATGACTAATGATGTGCTTCTTTTCATGCGCTTATTGGCCATTTGTATATTTTCTTTGGAGCAATGTTTATTCAAATTCATTGCCCATTAAAAAAAGTTTAATGGGTAAATCATGTGTCTTTTAAATATTTTTAGATATAAGTCTTTTATTAGATATGTGATTTGCAATTATTTTTTCTCGTTCTGTGGGTTGTCTTTTCACTTTCTTGATGATATTCTTTGAAGAACAAAAGTTTTTAATTTTGATGTAGTCCAAAATTGTCTATTTTTTCTTTTGTCACTTGGTACTTTTGGCATTATATTTAAGAAACCATGGCCCAATCCAAGGTCATGGAAATTCATACTTATGTTTTCTTCTATGAGTTTTGATCCTTATAATTAGGTCTATGATCCATTTTGAATTCATTTTTGTATATGGTGTAAGGTCAGAATCCAATTTCATTCTTGTGCCATATGGATATCCTGTTGGCCCAGCACCATTTGATGAAAAGACTATTCTTTTTCCATTGAATTATTTTGTCGTCCTTGCCAAAAGTCAATTGACCACGGATTTATTTCTGGACTCTTAATTTTGTTCCATTGGTCTACATGTTTATCCTTATGCCAGTACCATACTAGCTTAATTACTGTAGCTTTTATAGTTAAGTTTTGAAATCAGGAAGAGTGATTCCTCCAACTTTGTTCTCTTTTTCTCAAGATTGTTTTAACCATTCTGAGTTCCTGGAAACTTCGTTTCCTTATGAATTTTAGGAGTAGCTTATCAATTTCTATAAAAAGGCCAGCTTAATTTTTGATAAGGATTGAGTTGAATTTATAGATCATTTTGGGAGTATTGACAGCCTAAAAATATTAAGTTCTTTGACCCATGAACATGGGTTGTCTTTCCACTTATTTAAGTCTTCTTTAAATTCTTTAAACGAGAATTACGATTTTTTTCTAAATGAAATGGGAAGACATTGGAAGAGTTTGAGGAGAGAAGTGATATGATCTGACTGATGTTTTAAAAGATAGACTTTGGCCGCTTTTTGTAGGATAAAATGTAGGAAGCAAAAGTAAAGGGCAGAGACCATTTAGAAGGCTCCCATAATAGGCCAGATAATAGAAGTGGTGGCTTGGAGTATGGTAGTGGTAGCGGAGATAGTAAGAAGTGTAAAATCCATGTCTATTTAGAGGCTAAAGCCGACAAGCTATGTTGAAGAATTGGAAATGGGAGAAAAAGAGAGGAGTCAAAGGGTGACTCCAGGGTTTTGACTTGAGCAGCTGGAAGAATGGAGTTGCCATTTACTGAGAGGAGGAAGATTGTGAGAAGAGCACATTTGTGGTGACTGGGGCAGAGATCTCTCAGGAGTTCGATCAAATATGAATGTTAAGTGTTGCGTATGAAATGCCTGTTAGACATTCAGGCTGAGATGTTGACTAGGCATTTGGTATAAGAGCATAAGAATTCAGGATAGAAGTCCTCAAGTAGTCCATATAGATGGTGTTTAAAGACAAGAGACTGTATGACATCATCTAGAGAAAGAGTCTAGGTAGAGAAGAGGTCTCAGGTCTGAATGCTGGGGGGGCTCCAGTGTTAGAGATGAGGGAGATGAGATGATTCCACCAAAAAATGGCTAGAAGGAGAAGTCAGTGCAGAAGGAGGAAAATTAAGAGAGCAGGATGTCTTAGAGTCAAGTAAAAAAAAGTGTTGCAAGGGGCGGCCGGGTGGCTCAGTTGGTTAGAGCTCAGTCTCTCAATGACGAGGTTGCTGGTTCAATTCTCACATGGAATGGTGGGCTGCGCGCCCTGCAACTAAGATTGAAAATGGCAACTGGACTAGGAGCTGAGCTGTGCCCTCCACAACTAGACTGAAGGACAACGACTTAGAGCTGATGGGCCCTGGAGAAACACACTGTTCCCCAATATTCCCCAATTAAAAAAATAAAAGTGTTTGAAGAGGAGGGACTATGAAGTATGTCAAACACTGCTGAAGGTTGAATAAGATGAGAACTGAGAATTGACCATTGGATTTGTCTGTGTGAAGGTCATTGGTGACCTTGCCAAGTTCTGTTTTGGTGAAGAGGTGGGAGTTGGCCTATTTGGAGTAAATTCAAGAAAGAATGGAAAGAGAGGAGATGGAAACTTTGAATGCAGATACCTCTTTCCAAGGAAATTTACAAGGGGAGTAGAAAAATGAAGCATTAGTTACCTTGAAAGGGATATGCTGTCAACAGAGGCTTTTAAAAATAGCTTTTTACTTTAGAAAATTTCAAACCTCAAAAAAGGTGAAAGACTAGTGCAATGAATAACCATATATCCTTCACCTATATTCACCAATTTTTTTTTAGATTCACCAATTTTTAATATCTTTCTCCATTTGCTCCCTCTCTCTCTCTCTCTCTTTCTCTCTCTCTGTCTCTTCCCCCCATCTCTCTCTGTCTCTCTCTCTCTCTCAGTAGTTTGCTAAACCATTTGAAAGTGAGTTGCAAATAGCATGACACTTCAATTTTGTATCCCAAGAAAGTTAATAATTCTATACCATCTAATATGCTGTCATATTCACATTCTCCCAATTAGCTCAAAAAGTCTTTTATAGATTTTTAAAATCCAGAAATCAATCAAGATTTACATGTTGCTATTATTATATCTCTTTAGTATCTATTAATAGACAAGTCCTCTTGCCTTTTTTTTAAATGTGATTTTTATTTTTTGAAAGTCCAGACTTGTCGTTCTGTGGAATATCCCATATTTTTGATTTTTCTAATTGTTCATGGTATAGTTTAGCTTGTTTCTTTTTCGCTTATATATCCTATTTAAGTGGAAATTATGGCTAGATGCTTAATTTGATTCAGGTTAAACATTTTTGGCAAGACTATCTTAAGTTACAATGTGTACTTCATATTATATCCCACCAGGAGGCATATAATGTTAGGTTGTCCACTGTAGAGATGCTAAATTTGATCTCTTAGTTGAAGTGGTGACTGTCAGGTTTCTCCATTATAAACTACCTTCTCTGTTTTGTAATTGGTAAAAAAAAAAAAATATCTGTGGGGTAATATTCTAGTGCTATGCAAATATCAAGATAAAAATAAGTATAGCATGTTTATTTGCTTATGGAAATGACCTAGAAAAGAATGAAAAACTGATGATACAGGAGAAAGAAGAGGTGATTACTGGAACGTTGTTCTTGAATAGGTGAGAGAGGATAGGATCCAGAGCACAACCAGAAAACTAGACTTTAGACAGAAGCATAAACATTCTCCATAGTAATTGAGGGAAATAGGTTATACGGATATGGATGTAGGTAGGATTTTGTACATGATGGTGGTGGGAGCTTTTGGAAGTTCTTTCCTAAGGGTTTCTATTTTCCAATAATTATATAGTGATTATTTCCAGTGTAAACTCAGCCAAATTTAAGGTTCTAGCCTTCCCTCTTCTTCTCCCTATGGTGACTATCTGGGTACTTGAGGGTTTAAATTTGCCATGATCGAAGGAGAAGGAAAAATCTGATCTTTAATAATCGTTTGTCTCTGCTACATATTAGTCACGTACACATCTGCTGTAATATCTGTGGTCTTACCATGATCTCCAGCTTGTACAGACCATGTCTATTGTGCCTCCTTGTTCTTCAGGCCAACTGGCCTTCTTGCAGCCCCTTCTGGGGTCAAGGAAGACTTGGAGAATTGTCACAGGTTCTTTCTTCCCACACCCAGTAGAGTTTTTGCTGAATGATTGCCACATATTTCTGGTAAAGGGGTTTTCTTTATGAAATTTGCTGTCTTACTGGACTTTATGCTGGAAGAAAAGTACAGATCTCTGTTCTTAGAACCTCCCAAACCTATCTGAAGTTTCTGTTGTCATTCCGTGTAGGGCTGAGCCTGGGGGAACCAGAGTGCAGGCTCCCTTCTCAGAGACTTGATCACATCAGTGGCTAACTTCATTGCCCTCCTTTCATCCTCAATTTTTTCTTCAGCCTAACTTTCAAACATATATCTTATATCATTATTCCTTTTCTCCAATTCTGTTCTTTTAATATGGACTTTAAGCTCTGAGAACTTCATATTCCTACTTTTTAAAAGGAAACCCCCTCAAAAAAAAATCAGGATTTTGGTTTAATGGTAGAATTAAGGAATTCAGTAAGTGATATTTAAAATGTTACTCTACACATGTATTATTAAGACACATATTTGCCCACAATTATTCTCTGTTGTTCGTGTATTAATTAGAATATTGAATATCTACTTTTAAAAGACCAAAAGAAACATTTAAGAATGTCCTAGAGGGGGTGGCCTGTTAGCTCAATTGGTTAAAGCTCAGTGCTCTTAACGACAAGGTTGCAGGTTCGATCCCCACATGGGCCACTGTGAGCTACACCCTCCACAATTAGATTGAAACAACTACTTGACTTGGAGCTGATGGGTCCTGGAAAAACGCACTTAAAATAAATAAAGGTGTTTTTTTTTTTAAAAAAAAAAATCCTAGGGGATGAGTGACAGAACCGGAAGAGGTAGGCTCCAAAAAGAATGCAGATTGAGATTTAAGGTGGAAGGGAAGGAGCTCTGTCTTTGTACATGTTACTGATATTCAATCACGATTGGTCTGTAGGGTGACAAATATGAAGGGTATGAATTGAAATGTGAACTCATCAAGAAATGGACTGGGTTCCTTTGGAACCACATTTTATTTTGGCCCTTCTAAAGCATAGAAAGCAGTTGTATCACCCTTCTGATATTTCAAGGGAAATTACCAAGCTTGCCATTTGATACTGCTGATCCTTTTAATGTGTACTCAAGTAGTGTGACACAACACTATATTGCTTCCAAAATGTATACTGTCCTAGTTATACCTCTTTTTATAGGCAGGATAAAATAACTTCTGGTTTTAAAGTGAATTTAGCAATATTTTATTAAAAGGGAATGATGCCAGATGTTTGGGGGCTTATTTTAGAGAGTACTGAAAACGGACAATTCACTTTTAAATTTAGGGTGAAATTTTGGTAAACTTCTCTTCATACATAAATATTAGCTCTATCAGGATCTCTATACATGCATATGATGTTACTGGTTATATTATATTGATGCAGTAGTATGTATTTGTCATAAGACATATTTATGTAGATGCCCTAAAGCAGGGGTGTCCAAACTTTTTTCAACGTTTTTCACCGAGGGCCATATGCAGTAAAATATACAAACAGCTGGGCCACTCATTCGAGGTGAAGTACGTATTGCCTCATCTGGTTTATTTAAGTAAACTAAATATATTTTTGGAATTTGCTGCGGGCCAATTAACAATGGATTGTGGACCGCAGTTGGCCCGTGGGCCGCAGTTTGGACACCCCTGTCCTAAAGTTATAAAATCATGGAGGACACTGGAAGCGTACATCAATCCAGCGCTTCTGTGGCAGAGTAGTCGAGGAAGGAGTCTCTCCCAGAGAGTTCACTTCAACATTCTGTCCTGGAGGCAGCTTTTGTTTCTTAGGTACCTGCTTGATTTTAGGGCTGATTCTTTTGCAGCAGAAGCGCTTGAAATACAACCTGATTGGTCAAAGCAACTTTTCTCAGGGTGTGTAAAACTGCTTATGTGAGGGTCCTTTGTAATGTATGTATATAGAAAGACACATTTGAGAGTGTCTAATATTTGTTTTTATATGTACATCCATTGAAGATGAGTGTCTCCAAAAACAATTTGCATATGCTGAATGTAAATACAACCTTTTGCTAGATGATACACAGTTGTGCGTCACAGCCTATACCTGAATGCCACCCCTCTTTTCTAGAGCCATATAAATCCTTCCCACCCCTGGAGGCTCAGCTTCATCTTTCCTGACTCCATTAGCCCACAGTGATTTCTTTTTCTCTGATCTCCAGGAACATTTGCTATCTGCCTCACCCGTGTGGTTTTTCTTATTTGGCTTTGTAACCACTCCTATTTCTACGACTTATTCTGTTTTTATATCATGTCTCTGCAACTGGATTGCAGACTTTTTGAGACCACGGGTCATGTACAGTAAGTCTTCATGTCTTTTTACATTGCTTATCACATGGTGAATGCTCAAACCATATTTAAGTGAATGAATGAAACAAATGTCCCATGCACCACAAATGTTCATGCACCACCATCAGAGGCTATGTACAAATGTGGTCTATGAATTAGGATTAGCATAAGATATATGTTTTTCAGAGGCTTAGGACTCTCAGGACGAGAAGACACCTCAAGGGTCACCTCGTTTATTCAGCATCCCGATGTGCAAATCTCCTCTGCAGAGCAGAGTGGTCCCCCTGAGATGGCACATCTCCTGGGACCCCGAATGCATGCCTTAAGTAACTTGGAGTTTTCAACTACTACAGTGAAATGGGTAAGCTTGGGAAATTTTCAGCCAGATTGTTTGGGTTCAAATCCACGGCCTCTTATAACTTTTGTGGCCTTGGACAAGTCCTTTAGTTTTGGTTTCTTTCCCTATAAAACTGTGATGATTATACAAACTCACAATATTTTGTTTGTAATTCTAAAATACAAAATCTCTGACAGCCGAAAGGTTTTGTAACTCATTTGCCAGGAAATGAGTTTGAATTTGATCTGAAATTTGATCTGATCTGAATTTGAGAAGAATCTAACTTAAATGGATGTGAGGTTACTTATCGTCTTTATGTACCCACTAGTTGGTGAATGTTCTGTAGGTATCTCTGCAAAAATATTAATGTATTTGGCTGTGGGATGCTGCCCCAGATCCTGCTAGGAGTGCTACATGTAGTATATGTATTATTCATTTTCTGAAAAATCCTGATGCCGAAACATGTGTGGCCTCCAAGAAGTTGAAATAAGGATCAGGGACCTCTATTATCTATCTACTCACAGGATTGTTATGAGAGTTAAATGAGATAATAGATGGGAACCATTTAACACAGTGCCTGGCATACAGTAAACCCTTAATAGATGTTAGCTAATATTATTGGTACTTACATTTTAAGTTAATCACATAAGACTTTTTGTGAAAGTTTTTTTTCCTTCAACATTTTATATTTATAGCAGTACTGCTATTTTTCTTATTCCCTAATGAACAAATGATTTCCCTCGGAAGGAGACTTTGAAACACTTTTAAAGAAGTGAAATTATATTAATGATTGAATATTTATTATTGACTCATTTCAGAAGAGACCTTGGGAATGTATTCATTCTTACTCATTTGTCAGTGGATTCAGTCATTATACAAAATGTTTTGGGCAGTTTGTTCCCGGTGATGTGACAATAAACAAACAGATATTGTCCCTGCCTTCATATAGCTTACAGTCTAGTGGAAACTAATTAGTGTTATTTTTTTGTTGGTTCATTTTTTCATCTATTCAATAAATAATTATTGAGTACTTATACACCAGGCACTTTTCTAGGCACAGGGCATACAGCAGCTACCAAGGTAGACAATGTCTCTACATCCATAAAATTTATTTTTTGTTAGAAGAGATCGGTTATCATAAACAAACAAACAAACAAACACACTACTTTCAGGTGATGATAAATTCAGTGAAGAATATAAGATAGGCTGATGTGCCAGAGAATGACTTGGTGTGTATGAGAGGGTGGAGCTACTTTAGATGGGGTATTCAGAGAAGACTTGGTGAGGAAATGGTATTTGAACCATGACCATATATTGGGTATAGATTTGACTGAATGTGACAGAGAATCAAAAAAATGACTGAGGCTTAAAATATGAGTTAATTTTTTTAAAAAAATTTATTGGGGAATATTGGGGAACAGTGTGTTTTTATTCCAGGACCCATCAGCTCCATGTCAAGACGTTGTTTTCAATCTAGCTGTGGAGGGTGCAGCTCATTGGCCCATGTGGGAATCGAACCAGCGACCTTGGTGTTATGAGCACTGCGCTCTAACCACTGAGCAAGCTGGCTGCCCATGATAGTTAATTTTTTCTTACCAAGTTTTTTGGTAGTTCTGCTTCACCTAGTTGTCTGGGGCCTATATTCCTTCTATGCTATTGCTCTTCCATTCCTTGATTGTCATCCACATGGTCCAAGATGACTAACCACGAGGTCCACACTCTAGCTCATGAGAAGGGGAAATGGGAGAGAAGGAAGACATCCCTTTGTAAAAATGTACCCTTTTTAAGGAAGTCACCCCAAAATTGAACACATCATTTTCTTCACATCCTATTGGCCAGAACATAGTCACAGCGCCACAACTAGTTGTCTGCTACAAAACGTAGTTTTTACTTGGATAATAGAAACTGAGTAGTAAACACTCAGCTAAAACTATTATTATGGCAGAAGGGGAGAGTAGATTTTGGCGGACTAGTAGTCTCTGTCACAGAACTGATAATTAAATGGAGCCTGGGGAAGAACATCTTGGGCAATAACATTCCAAGCAGAAAGAATAAAATTCCATAGTCCTTGAACAGAAGTGAATTTTCCCTGAAGACACATAAGTATCAGGACACCTCACTTGCCCTAGTCCCTTCCAATGTCCTACACTTAATTTTATATAATTGTACCTAAATTGAATAAGATTCAGGACCTACAAAACCTTGAGCAGCCCCGGGCCCCGAGGAAGGAAAGCGGTTGGCGTATTAGGAATTGAAAAGAGGCCAGTATGTATGGAACACAGTGAACAAGAGGAAGAGTAGAACTAGATGAGATTGGGTTGGTTAGTGGGGACTAGCTCATATAGAATGTTAAATGGAAAGAAATTTAGATTTGATTTGATTTTTTTTTTTTTAAGGAGGGCACAGCTCACAGTGGCCCATGCAGGAATCGAACCAGCAACCTTGGTGTTATCAGCACCGTGCTCTAACCAACTGAGCTAACAGGCCACCCCTAGATTTGATTTTAATGTAATGGGAAACCACTGGAGAATTTTAAGATGGAAGAAATGAAATTTGATTTATATTTACCTTGAAGGAGACACATAAGAGAATATATGTTCATTGACAATTTTAAAACAACCTAATGGGGGGCGGGCCCGGTGGCTCAGGCGGTTGGAGCTCCGTGCTCCTAACTCCGAAGGCTGCCGGTTCGATTCCCACATGGGCCAGTGGGCTCTCAACCACAAAGATGTGGGTTCAATTCCTCGAGTCCCGCAAGGGATGGTGGGCTCTGCCCCCTGCAACTAAGATTGAACACGGCACCTTGAGCTGAGCTGCCACTGAGCTCCCGGATGGCTCAGTTGGTTGGAGCACATCCTCTCAACCACAAGGTTGCCAGTTCGACTCTCACAAGGGATGGTGGGCTGCGCCCCCTGCAACTAGAAAACGGCAACTGGACCCGGAGCTGAGCTGCGCCCTCCACAACTAAGATTGAAAGGACAACAACTTGACTTGGAAAAACGTCCTGGAAGTACACACTGTTCCCCAATAAAGTCCTGTTCCCCTTCCCCAATAAAAAAAAAAAAAATTTAAAAACAAAACAAAACAAAAAAAAACAACCTAATGTACATCTACAAAGAATGGATTAAGCTGTGATATATTCATAAAGGAAGTATTTTAAAACAATGAAAATGAATGAATTAGTTATATCAATGTAGGTGAATCTCAAAAATATGAAGTTGAGCAAAAGAAGCAAATTATAGAAGGTAGCACAATATAGTTTCATTTATGTATGAATGTATTTATATAAAAGTTAAAAGCATTCAAGTCAATATATTATTAAAGACACATACTGCAGAAAAGATTGCTAGGTGGCTACCCAATATCTAGTCTCCCCTCTTTCATAATAGCAGAACCCTACTTTTATTGTGGTGAGAATGTGTCCAAGTGAAAAACTACATTTTTGAGCTTCTCTTGCTGCTATATAGGTTGTGAAATTGTTCTGAAAAATAGGATCTAAGGGGAAGTTATTGGTAGGTTTCTTGAAAAAGATCCTTAAAAGGAGGAAAGATTCAGTGGACACATGCTCTTTTGTCCTTGGTTCTTTCTTTTTTCTCTTGCCTGGAAATGGGTCACAGTGATTGAAATTGGAGCAACCATATTGCAATCATTAGGGGAAAATCAAGAGAATCCCAAAGAATATAACCCACCAAACCATCTTCACTATCTCAATTACCTACTCCAAGTTTCTCCGTTATGTGAAAAAGTAAACTTCCATTTCTCTTTAAACCACTGTTATTTGGGTTTTCTATTATGTACAGTTGAACTCAAACCTGACCGATATGCATGAATGTAAGAATTTAATAAAAATAAAATCACATCCATGGAGATGAAAAATCACTAAATCCAGGACAGCTATTATCTCTGTCGTGGGAGTAATAAGAATGGAACCTGGGTTGGTACATAGGTCGTTTAATTACATTTTAGAAAAAGAGCTGAAGCAAATATGACAAAATGTTAATATTTTTAAAAGTTGGGTGGTGGATACATAGATATTCATTACTTTTTTGCTTTTTTAAATGTGTGAATTTTTCATTAAAAAGAGCTGTGTGGGAAAACAATGGAAACATGGAAGTTGGAAGTTCTTGTAGCAATATAGGTAAGAGATGATGGTGGCTTGAATTAGATCAGAGACAATACATTTGGAATACAGTTGTGGGGAGATCCTACAGGGTTTCATGTTGAAC
>NC_138054.1:49737392-49912392 GCF_964194185.1 Rhinolophus hipposideros
TGCTGATTGGCTGAAAAACGACATCTATTTTATTTGGTCTCTCACACATAACCCAGCTGAACAAAATCAGACCTTGATTGAAGAAAATTAGAGTTTATGGGAAATTACACTGAGAATAATTTAGAGTTGGAATTAAAATTATTAACATACTTTTAGGGCACTGTCTAATACACATTATGAAGACATTTAATTTTTTTTAATTGGGAAGAACTGGAAAGTTCACTTACTAGAAGATATTGTTAAACCTATATTTAATAGCCTCTTATAAACTCAGATTTTGAATCTGCCTGTGTTGAAATATAAGCTGATTAAAAAAAAAATATCATCTCAGACGGTCTCATTTGCGTTTGATGTGATGGAAAGAGGGTGGGATTTGTAATAATAATAGCTACAGTTTATTGATTGTTCTGTGCTAAGTACTTTCTTTACTAGCATTATCTTACTTAATCCTTACAAAAAACTTATGAGGTAGGAATAATTATTAGCCTCATTTTAGAGAAAAGGGAAATGAAGTTTAGAGAAGTAGGATAACTTGGTCAAAGTCCCATAGCTAGTAAAGGACAGTTAATATTTGGACTGAGGTCTGCTTCCAAAGCCATGTGTACTTACCCATTGTACTACGCTGCCTCCTCAAATTCTCTGGCTCTGTTCTACAATGTGTTAATTATATATATAACATCTCCTTAGAGAAGCCACTGAACGTCTCTCAACTCAGTGTCCCCATATTTAAAATGGAGATAATTATACATACCAGGTAGGCTTATATGTGAAAGTGCATACGACAATAAACTCCTATACGCAACTAGTTATTATGTTGAAAAAAAGATGGCTTCAACTGAAGCAAATAACAGTGTGGCCAAATAAATCTTTTTTTATTGTATGTATGTATGTGTGTGTGTATTTATATTTGCATTTGCTTTATTATAGTTACTTTAAAATATTCTACAGTTCAGACTTTATATTAATTCTAATGGTTGTTACTCTTTGTTAGGTTTAAATCAATTATTTTATATATATATATATATATATATATTAGCTTCAGGTGTACAAAAACAACAGTGATTAAACATTTACACCCCTCACAAATTGATACCCTCCCCAAGTCTACTACCCCTCTGACATAGTATATAGCTGTTACAATGCCATTGATATATTCCCTATGCTGTACTTTACATCCCATGACTCTCTCTGTTTCTCTTTCTCTCTCTCTCTCTCTTTAAATATATATATTTAAATATATATATATATATATATTTAATTATAGTTGACATTCAATATTATTCTACATCAGCTTTAGGTGTACAGCACAGTGTTTAGGCATCTACACAATCTATGAAGTGATCTCCCCGATAAGTCCAGTATCCATCTGGCACCCTACATAATCTATATGACATTGTTGATTATATTCCTCATATTGTATTTCACATCCCCATGACTATTTTGTGACTACCAATTTGTACTTTCTAATCCCTTCACCTTCTCCCCCATCCCCCAACCCCCTGCCATCTAACAACCATCAGTTTTTTCTCTATCTCTGTGTCTATTTGTTTTGTTTACTCGTTTATTCTGTTCTTTAGATTCTACATATAAGTGAGATCATATGGTGTTTATCTTTCTCTGTCTGATTCATTTCACTTAGCATAATGTTATCTAGGTCATCCATGTTGTTGCAAGTGGTAAGATGTCATTCTTTTTTCTGGCAAAGTAATACTCCATTGTATACATGTACCACAATTTCCTTTGACAATTGTATACTAATTGACATTTCAATTTCCACATCTTGGCTACTGTGAATAGCGCTGCAATAAATATAGGAGTGCATATACTTTTTTGAATTAGTATTTTGGATTTCTTTGAATAAATACCCAGGAGTGGAATTACTGAGTCATAAGGTAGTTCTATTTTTAATTTTTTTGAGGACCCTCCATACTGTTTTCCATAGTGGCTGCACCAATTTGCAATCCCACCCACAGTACATGAACGTTCCCTTTTCTCTACATCCTCGCCGACACTTGTTGTTTGTTGATTTATTGATGATAGCCATTCTGACAGGAGTGAGGTGATATCTCATTGTGGTTTTAATTTGCATTTCTCTGATGATCAGTGACGCTAAGCATCTTTTTATGTGTCTATTGGCCATCTGTATGTCCTCTTTAGAGAAAACTCTCTTCATGTCCTCTGTTCCAAATTAGTCTTTTAAAAACCATTTTCTTAATGACTTGACCCTTTTAATATTCTACAATGACTATTTTTGTGACAACAAGTCCAGACCCCTTTGCCTAGAAAGAAGCCTGCCCAACTTTTTATCCATTCAGCCTATGGTCTTATAGGGACAGAACCTGCTGTCTAGACTGTCTTTTTACTGTTACCTTTTGTGGTAAGCTGAATAATGGCCTTCCAAAGATATCTATGTCTTAATTGCCAGAATCTGGGGAACCTATGAGTATGTTATCTTATATAGGAAAAGAGACTTTGCAGATGTGATTAAGTTAAGGATCTTAAGATGAGGAGATGATCCTGGATTATCCCTGTGGGCCCAATGATATAATCACAAGGGTCCTTATAAGAGGGCAGCAGGAGGGTCAGAGACAGGAGCAGGAGATGTGACAATGGCAGCAAGGAAGTAGAGTGATGTGAGGAGAGGAACAGGAGCCCAGGAATTCAGAAGTTGAAAAAGCAAGAAAACAGATTCTCCCCTGAAGTCTGCAGAAGGAGCGCAGCTCTGCTGACACCTTGATTTTATGGGCTTTGATCTCCACAAGTATAAAAGAATACATTTGTGTTGTTTTAAACCATTAGGTTTCTGGTAATTTATTACAGAAGTAATAGGAAACTAACTCACTTCTCATGTTGTAATCATTCCCACTGCTGCTCTTTTGCCCATGCTGTTGCCCTGACCTCAAATGTTTTTTTTTCTTCTTCTTTTTCCCTCCACTTTTCTAAATCTTACTTTCATGTTCACATCCCATCTAAAACCTATGGCAGATAAATCGTTTACCACAGAATGAACAGATCACTTGACCATATTCTGATGTGCATTGCTCATTTATTCATTGAGTCCTCAAGTATTTATCCAATACCTACTATGTGCTGAAGACAGATGCCGTTAGGAAGCTTATGGTCTAAGAAAGGAGACAACCAATGGTTCATTAATCATCTACGAGAGAGGTGAATATGGAGGGCTATGTACGTGTATTTAGAAGGGGACCTGACTATCTGGGATGGGCAGGGAAGGCTTCATGGAAAAGATGGTGGTTAGGAGGGATCTAGAAGCTTTAGATCTCAAATCGTTCATGTTTTCAATCTTAGTATTTCTAAAATGATTGGAGTAGCAGAGTGGTTAAGAGTATGGCTCAATAATTAGCATATCTGAGTTAGAACTAGATACGCCACTCGCCGGTCAGTTTCTCCATCTGTGAAATAGGGATGATGGTAATATTCGTAGCTCCGCCATCAGCTGTAATTCACTTACAGCAATCCTAGTCACACAGTAAGCAGTAAGAAGTAAGTGTTTATTATCATTTAAATTCTTCAAGGGTGGGTACTGCTGTTATATTGGTCTCTTTTTGCATTTATATAATACTGGATACATAAACTGGAATCCTTGAGAGTGGATCTGTCTATCTATCTATATCTATCTATCTATTTATCTATCTATCATCTATCTACTATCTATAATTTTAAACTCATTTTTATATACACTGCAGTGTATCACGGTGCTTGGCATACAGTAGGTTACTTACAATCGCTCACTGACTTGAAATGAAGGACCAGAAAATCTCATCCATAGTTTCACAGTTGAAAGTGGTAATGCTTATTTTTTTGCTCTCTTCACTTACCCACCTTCTACATATTTGGATTGACACAGTCATTGTTTTAATAACAGACCTCATGCTTAAAGTATTGCTTAGTGGAAGAGATGAGGTTACCTTGAAACTAAAGGCAGCTTTACTGTGAAGCTAATAAAGCACAAGTCTTGAATGAGCCCCTTCCCAGACCCTGTACCTAATTTTTACATTTGTAGTGTTGCATTCTTTTTTCTCTAGAATTGCATAAGCTTCATGTCCCACAAAACCTGGATCACCCGCTGCATAGGGGCTAATAGGCACGTGAACTCCAAAACCAGACTGCCTTGATTCAAAGCTGGCTCTGCCACTTAACTAGTTGTGTGGTTAACTAGTTGTGTGGTCTTTCTGATTTTCTTTTTTTTTCTTTTTTAAAGATTTTATTGGGGAAGGGGAACAGGACTTTATTGGGAAACAGTGTGTACTTCCAGATCTTTTTTCCAAGTCAAGTTGTTGTCCTTTCAATCTTAGTTGTGAAGGGTACCGTTCAGCTTCAAGTTGTTGTCCTTTGAGTCTTAATTGTGGAGGGCGCAGCTCAGCTCCAGGTCCAGTTGCCATTGCTAGTTGCAGGGAGCTCAGCCCACCATCCCTTGCGGGAGTCGAACCAGCAACCTTGTGGTTGAGAGGACGCCCTCCAACCAACTGAGCCATCCAGGAGCTCAGTGGCAGCTCAGCTCAAGGTGCCATGTTCAATTTTAGTTGCAGGGGGGCGCTGCCCACCATCCCTGCGGGAGTCGAGGAATTGAACCCACATCTTTGTGGTTGAGAGCCCACTGGCCCATGTGGGAATTGAACCGGCAGCCTTTGGAGTTAGGAGCATGGAGCTCTAACCGCCTGAGCCACTGGGCCGGCCCTGGTTTTCTTATCTGGAAAATGGAGTTGATAATAATGCTACCCACTTCATAGGGTTTTTGAGAGGATCAAATAAGCTAATTTTAGTAAGCATCCAGTAAGTCTTAGCAATTATTATTAGTTATGGAGAACCTTAAGAAGATTCTGAGGCTGTTAAGGCACGAATAACAGTTAGGAGAGTAGGCTAGAGTAGAAACTTCATGAGAGCAGGAACTGTCTTATCTTGTTCACCTCTCTATACCCAGAATTTTAAAAAGGTCAATGCATATTGTATTCTTAATTACTGTGCTAGATTGCTTCACTTATTACATATGATTTTATGGTCTAATGCTTTTATTTTTTCCATCTTGTCTTTCCACCTACATTGTGATAATAGCTTACATTTCTATAATACTATGTAGAATTATTTATCCTTCCGATCAATATTTATGGCACGTGGTAGGTACCCAATCAAATATTTCTTAAATCGAATCATGACTTATCTGTCCACTTGCAAAGAGTTGAGACCTAGTCTCTTCTGACTAACTCTTGTTTTTTTTGGTAAAATCTACATATGGTAAGTCTAATGTACATGTTGGCTTGAGAACTACACTAACTACACACAGAGAAGAATCAGTACATTGAATACAGAGTGAGAGCACTGTCCTCACCATCACAGAGCTACCGATCCTCTCCTTTGCATAAGCACCTGCTATCCAGGGTCCAATGCAGGTGGTCTCTGTAGGGGAAGACAGAGGATACAGGTAGTGCGGTAGGAAGGCATTGATTTAGGGCTCAGAGTACCTTGACCCTACTGCTCTGCTCTCAGTTTATCCTCTACTGAGCTCTAGGACCATGGGCAAATCTTTGAACCTCTCTGAGCCTCACTTTGTTCAATGTAAAAAGGCATTAATCATATCTGCATGCGCTACTTTGTAAGATTGTTGTGTTAAATTATATATTTTGTGAAAATTTTTGTAATTTTTGTTAACTTCAGAACTGTTGTGTAAAATAAAGAACATTTGAAAAAGGAAGGAAAGAGCCAAGAAAACATATACTAAATGGGAGAGAAGAAGAGACAGGAAGCTATTCAAAAGGAACATTCTAGATATAGAAAATAAGCAAAGCAACTTGGGAGTGTGTGTATAAATAACATGTATTTGGCAAGAAGAGAAACAACTATAAAATCAAACAAATATTTAAATCGAGAACTTTACCACCTGGGTTTTCATAGGTGCCCATAAATGTTTACTAAATGAATTAATGATTCTACATAGAATTCTATAAATAAGTTACAATTATTACAACCTAAGGAGATCAGACAGAAAAATAAAGTATGATGATGAGTATAAAATAATGTGTAATAAATGAAAAGTTTGGCATGGTGGTGAAGGATGCAAAATATATTTATTTGAGACACATTCTAAATCTGACCATTTATCGCCACCTTCCACCATCTTTACCTGTACAATTGCAATACATTTCTCACAGATCTCTGTTTCTACTCTTGCCCCCTACAGTTTATTTTTCACACAATGGACTGCATGATCTTTCAAAAAGCATATCATATCATGTTACTTCCTTATGTCTAGTCTTCTGATGGCTTCCTATTTTACTTGTAATAAAAGCCAAGCTTTTCACTATGGCCTGCGAAGCCCTGTGTTATCTGGCCCCTGCCGTGTTCTCTCCAACCTTGTCTTTAACACATTTTTCCTGTTCACTACGTTCCAGCCACATTGGCCTTGCTGGTCTCTGAACAGATGAAACCTTTTCCTGCCTCAGGGCCTGTACACTTTCTCTTCTTTCTGCCTGTTCTGCTCTTTCTCTAGATATTTGTATGGCTCGCTCCTCGTCATTCAGGTCTCAGCTCAAAGTCACCTCTACAGATGGGGATTCCCTGGCCATCTGCCTAAGATTGTATCCCCAAACCCCTATTTTATCACTCTTTGAAAACTGTAGAATCATTTGTTAATTTACTCGTTTATTATAATTGTTGCCTGTTTCCCTTTGAAAAAGAAAAGCATCAGGAGGCTGAGGACTTCATTTTCTCCTTTTCCAGCTTCTGCTTTTCTAGTGTTCATCATAAAATTCATTTTTTCCTCTCCTTTGGTTTTTGCGTATCACTTTCTTCCTTCCCTATTTTGTTTACCTCCTTTCCATATTCACAACCTCCCATTTAGGAAGGTTGAATCACTTTTGGAATTCACAGGGCCCTGCTGTTCTAGTCATTTGAAAAGAACAGTGTGTTTTCAAACAGAGCATTCACATTCCAAAGTTCCCTGGCTCATTCAAAAAACCATTGAAATAACAAATATTTTTGCCAGAGTTATACATGCCATGATAATTGGCTCATTCACTTCTTAGAATTCTATGAAACATTGCCCCATAGCAGACAGTGTTGTTTTGCCATGTGGGGTGTGTGTGTGTGTGTGTGTGTGTGTGTGTGTGTGTGTGTGTACTCATCTGGGACTATATGTAGGTATTGACAGTACTCTTGGAAGGAAACATACCTCCTAAGAGCACACTTCACCTTTCCTCATGCCCCACATTGCCACATTTATTTTATCCTAAATAACTGGAATGAAAATGTTTATTTTCATCTTAAATGCAAGAAGCTGCGTCTCCTTGGCATCGCCCTTACTAAGCCCTGCCCGTTTGCTTGCTTGCTACTGATTGGCATGGCTGCATCTTGGGTTCTGGGTTTAACTGTTCTCTCTCTGTTGCAGTTCATTTTTCTCCTCTGTTGCCTAATATAACACAATGTGCAGAAAACCCCTGGCATGGTTTTCTGGGTGTATGTACTGAATTTTTCCAGAGACTCTTCTGGTCTGTCAGACACTTGTATCACTGCTCTGTGCTCCTATAACTCCCCATATATGCCACACGTGACACGTTGTTCTTCCTTGGTTTTGCAGGTCATGTATCGCTAGCACTTACCCATCACTGGCGAGCCCAGAATGGGCTGTCACGTACGTTTGTCAAATGAATGCTTTGTGACTATTTTTTATTTTCCTTTTGAGATTTTGATCTTCTTTTGGTTTGGGCATCCACCTTTCTAGAGGTATGATCAAGTCTTAAAGGGCCATGTGTCACCCTGACTTCCAGAGAGAAGATCCTCCCCACAAGACTAATGCCTCTGACTGCGCAGTGCAGCTTGCCCATGTAAACCTCTTGCATTGTTTGGAGAGTCTATCCCACGCCAAGAATCCAACCACCCACAAGCAGGCACACTGCTGTCCAAACAGATGGACAAGGAAGATAGGCAGGCCAAAGCCCATGGACGAACATGAAATGAGTTGGTGCAGCAAAGCCAAGGATATGGGAAATGAATGCTAATCCTTGCCATGCAGTGTCCAGAATAAGGATGGACCAGGGGGAATGAGGTTTAGACACTGAGATGAAAACAAGGAAAAGGTAAAGTGTGAAAGAGTGCAACGAGCTGGATGTTGTAACAGGTGTATGAAAGGCTACAAGAACATGGGTAGCTCTGAAGTGTTCAAGTCAGCTTAGCAGGGGGAGTTAATGTCATCTTCAGCTGGGTCAGTTCTGAGAATCCTCATGTGGTCCAATCACCCATCAACAGTCATTCATTCATTCACTCAACAAATATTTATTGGGCATCTAGCACGTGCCAGACACTGGGAAGTCCCAGGTAGGTAAACACCCAGGAACAAGACACACATAGTCTCCAATGAGAAGCTGCATTCCATAATTAATTCCATAATTAGTTACTTAATTATATTTAAAATGGCTGTGAAAGAGAAGTACAGGAAACTTCAATGACGTATAAGGGAGGCCCTTAGTGTGGAGAATCTGGAACGATGTCTCTGAGGAAATGATATTTAGGTTGAAATCTGAAGAATGTGTGGAAGTTAAAGTGGGAGTGGGGGTGGTGAGGCAGAGAACAGGAGAACATTCTTGACATAATAATATCCATTTTACAATGTGTCTTGGAAGTGCAATTTGCTGTTTCAACTCTTTGGAAGGGGAATTTGCTCCCTCCAGAGGGAAGAGGTTTATTTTGAACCCAAATCTATCTCTCTGAAGCTTCTGACCTTTTTTCTTATATTAATTCTTGGAACTTTGTAGAACAAGCCAACTCCTCTTGTGATAGCAGCGGTGTCCTTCAAGTTTTTTCTCCTGCAGGCAAGTTCTTTAACCTCTCTAAGCCTCAGATTTTTTTCATCTATACTTGGGGATAATTAATAGTTGATGTGAAGATTACATGAAAGAATCTGTATAAAGTGCTTGGTTTGATGCCTGGCACATACCAAGTTAACCAAGTGCTCAATACAGGTTAACTATTATCCTGATTATTATTGGCCAAAAGTCATTTGTATACTTATCTTTATTATTGGGGTGGTATACTCTTTAAGGGTGGGGACCATGGAGAAAGCATGGATTTTGGAATCAGACAAATCTTAGTTCAAAGTCTGGCTGTAATATGTATTAACTACAGATATGTGACCGATTATTGTAAAAAATGAAAAATTAAAAAAAAATTGATGGTATCTGTCATCACCACTCTAACTTATAAAGAATAAAAGAGAAAATCTAAGTAAAGATATCAGCACAATGCCTTGCAGTTAGTAATTAGTGCTCAGTTAATGTGTGTTTCCTTTCTTCATTAGGGTTACACAGTCATTTCCTCCGAAAAGAGTTGCTTACTTGTGTATTTATAGTTCAGCACCAATGTACTTCCAAAAAGTATTAAGTAGTAGCTAATAGATATTTGTGAATGAATGGAATGGGCACATGAATGCAATTTGCCTTCCCAACCACCTTTCTCCCATGGGAACCGGTGAAGATTTCCCCCAGCAAAAAGGTGAACGCATAGTGTCTTACAGATGAAGACTGGGGAGATTGCAGAAGACCCACCCAGGTACTGACTCTGGTCTTATGGGACCAGGAACCCCGCTCATGCCTCAAGCTACCTATAATGAAAAGTCCATCGTCTGCCATCTGTTTCACAGAGCTGTCCTGAGGATTAATGAGATAATGTCTGAAGAGCCTGGTGAAGCCTTTGGAAGGAAATGACAGGTAAGAGTCTCATTCCACTGAATTCGGCTTCTGAGAAGAGCTCTGAATAACCAAGCTGTGATCAGGTCATAGTAGATGGCTTCAAAAAAATGTTGTCTTGTTGATATTTGATTATAGGCACTTGTAGGCATTGAACTAGCTTGTGGGACGTGTTCTTCCTCAGACCCTCGCACTTTTTATTTTTATTTTTTGAAGGGAGGGAGCTTCTTTATGATAATTGCTGTGCAGAATTAGAATGGCAGGGAGGAACCAGGGGTCTTAATGAGTGAGCAGCCTGTGACAGGGAGAACCTCCCATCACAGGCACACGGGGTCTGGGCATTACCAGGAGGGCTGGGTGAGCCCAGGAGACAACTGAGAAGTACGGGTAGTGTTCAGAAAGAAAGCCGCCACACCACAGCAGGCTCTGCAAATCTTTGCTGTGTGCCTTTTATTGCAGATGACTCCCAGTCCTGCTCCAAGATGAGCAGTGACAGTGAAGACGTGTAGAGGCAGAAAGTGGCTTTGGAGCCCCAAAACTGTTTGTCACCTCCAGCTGCACTTCCGTTGCCTGGCCTGTGAAAGGGGTGCTAATGTGTGCCGAGGTCTATTGTGGGAATGGTGGAGGTAACCGACAGGCAGGAAATGGTTTTTTAATTTACGGAGTTCTTACCCCATGGAAAGTAAACCAAAATTAACTTGAGACTGTAATAAAGGATTAAAAGCATTTTTTTTTTTTGAGCAAAACGGAGCTGTAGTCTGAGAGACTCAGAGTGAGGTAGGCACTTAAATTGTGTTCTACTGAGACAAAGGGGAGCCTGCCTTCTACATTGAAAAGGTCCTGCCCAGGTTCTCAATTAGGTCCGTCTTATGTAAATGAGGTATCCAAATTCTACAGTTCTGATTGGATGGGGCAGGTCTTAGTCCATTGGTAGAAAGAGGAAACCAGGGTTTCCCTGCAGTGGTTGACTCAGGGCTTTAACAAGCAGGGCATAGTGTGGGAAGCTGAGTTAGTTCAGTCTGAGGTTCTTCCTGGAATATAGGATACGTGAGGAGCCCCTGTCAGCTATGGCCACTAGACTCTTATTCATAAAATTTGGGCCCTTGGCCAACGATGGGGAGTCCATCTCAGTAAATAAATTCCTCCTCGGGGTTCACATCCAATGAATCTTAGGGTCCACAGGAGGAAGGGAGAGGTGGTTTTCCTTCCTCTGCCCCCCAGATGCCCACCTGGATTGCCATTGCTTTGTGTGGCATGGTGGCAGGTCCAGCTGGTCAGCTTTCTTTGGAGGCTTTAGGAAGAGGGTAGGTTCTGCTCTGATTTTTCTGTCAGGTCCTCATGCCTTTAGACCTTCAGTATTCCACTTTGGAGCAAGACCCTGGGAAGTGATGAACTCCACTTCCCTGGCAAACCTGAAGTCAGCTCTCCTAGAACCCCTTTCGCCCATCTTTGCAGATTCCACCAGTGGGACACAAGAATAGTGGCAGCTGTGGGCTGGTCCTGGAGCGTGCAGTGTCAGAGGCTATCTGTTTTGACTATGGGATATTCCCTGGGGTTCTCAGTCACTGGATAGAGACAGTGGTTCTGAATGCTGGCTGTCTTTTAGAATGGTCCTCACACTTTCAGAGTCCTCACCTGGGTATTTGTTAAAAATACGATTTCCTGGGCTTCAACTTCAGAATAACAAATTTGCAAAACTTCAGGAAGCCCCATTTATATGCAATACAAGGTGAATGATGCCCCTGGTGTTGTTCGATGTGGCAGCAGTGCTTACCTCAGATTGACTGAAAGGGGATTTTTTTACATTTTTAACAAGCACTTCAGGCACATTAGCATAGAAAACAAAGGTCAACAGTCAAAAAAGTGTGACTGTTGTTTTCTTAATAGTCTGGAGGTGTTGGGAGTTTGCTGGTGGAGAAAGGAACTGAGCTGAGTGAGATCCTCACATGTTGATTCTATCACTGGGCAACAATAAACCAATTAGGAAAATAATAGCTAACATTTATTGAGTAAATTTACTAATGTCTGACAAGTACTGTCCTTTCTCCTTCTTTATAGACATTGTCTCATTTCATCTTTGCAATAACTTCAGAAGATAAGTATTATTATCTCCATTTTATAAATGACCAAAATGAATTTCAAAGAACATAGGTTTGGTGTATAGTAAACATTCAAGAAATGCTATCTGTTATTATAAGTTTATCTGTGAAAATACTTTTAAAAATATAAATCTACTGTTTTAGCATCCAGATAAGCACAGCAGCATTGATGATCGTAATGACTGGGAAACGGGCATGAGGATAAGCTTTTGGGGGTGGGATTTTTGGCATAGTCTGAAGGTGTGCCTAAGGAAAGAAGAGTAACAAGGTGAGGAGGAGTTGAATAAAAACTTGCTTTATCCAGTCAACCTTTTCTCTATCCCAAGAGAAGGGGAGAAAACTTCATTCTACTTTTACTGAGTCCAAAACTCAGTGGGTTTTATAGTGTTTGTCTACATAGGATAATAAGTTGTGGGTTAGCCTATTGTACTTCTATTAGAAAATATATTCTCACAAATGAACTTTGGGGAAATAATCTATTCATAAATTGTGAACTATGACAGGGCATATCCTATAAGAGTCCTTTCCAGTATGAAAGTGTAACCAGAGGCTAAACACTGGAAAATATTGGGGGTGGGAGAGAGAATATTTAGAGAATTAGTTTCACATACAATTCCGTTATGGCAGAGGTCACCAACAGTCAACCAAAGTACATTCTCCTCTTCTTCCTGGATCCAGAGCTTAACTATATTTTTTTCTCCTCTTGCAGTTAGATGTGGTAATGTGATGTGGAGTTTGAAGGGAGGTGATATGTATCACTTTCAAATCTAGCCCATAAAACTTTCCAGTCATGCCCCTCATTTCCTTTCCTCCCCCAGCTGATGTTTCTACCCAGGACAACCTTGGAAGCTGTGTGTTGAAGATGATAGAGCTATTATCATCCTGGATCCTTCAATGACTATGTGGAGCATGAATTCTTTTCCTGGACTGTTATGTGAGAAAGGATAAACTTTCTTTTAAAATTCCCTGAACTGGGGGGATCTACTTGTTACTGAAACATAGTTTCCTCTAACAAATACTATCGTGGTGAACATTAATCTTTAATCTTTGGTTAACCCTATGCTTTTGTTTGCAAAAATTATTCTGTGAAAATCTTGATTATTTCCCCCTTACTGAAAAGATCTTTAGTTTAACAAATGGGGACTTTTACTGGAAACAAATAGCTTGAAACAAAATAAATGGAATTTTATGAGCAAATAAGGATTGGTCTTCCTTTTGGCAATTTCAGCACAAGCAACCTTCAACTTGAAATCCATGCCATTGCCTCATGCTGATGTTTAATATAAAAAAACAACCAAATTAATTGTAAATATATTTTCAATTTGTGATTGTCATTTGTGAATATGCCTTACCTTTCTATCAACAAAATAATTGAGTAACTACTAAATGCCAGTCTAAGAGCTGAGGAAATACTAGAGAATATAGAGTTTATTCAAGATTGTGTATTTAGGTCAATACTTAGTGAGGATCTATATGTGTCAAATATGAATAAAGTATTCTCTTAAGGAGTCACATGCTGTGGTCAATAATCATTATGAATTTATAAATAGTTCACTTTTTAAACAGTGGATTTTTCCATTTATCTGTAAAGATATATGTACTCCTATGTTCATTGCAGCATTATTCATGGTGGCCAAAACATGGAAACAACCTAAGTGACCTTTGATAGATGATTGAATAAAGAACGCGTGCTAAACATATACAATGGAATGTTACTCAGCCATAAGTAAAGATGAAACAGTGCCGTTTGCGACATGGATGGATCTTGAGATTAAAATGCTAAGTGAAAAAAGTCAGACAGAAATAGTCGAGAACCAAATGACTTCACCCATATGTGGGATATAAAACTGAAAGCAACAAAAGAACAAGACAAACAAAGAAACAAAAACTCATAGACACAGACAACAGTTTAGTGGTTACCAGAGGGTAAGTGGGGAGGGGGGATGTAGATGAGGGAAAAGGGGGATCAAATATATGGTGATGGAAGGAGAACTGACTCTGGGTGGTGAACACACAATGCAGTATATAGATGATGTGTTTTAGAAATGTACGCTTGAAACCTATATCATTTTACTAACCAATGTCACCCCAATAAATGTAATACATTTAGAAAAAAAGTGGGTTTTCTTATTTAGAGACAACTACCCTTAGCATTTTAATATAGTTCTTTCTAGTCTTTTTTCTAGGTGTATATTTATTTTTTACATAAAATAAATTATACTGTATGTGTTTTGTATCTTGCTTTTTTAATGTAACATCTCTAATCATTGCATCCTATTCTATTACTTGAAAGTCTCATAATTTATTATACCTTTTTCTTATTTTTGAAATTTGGGTTGTTTCTAACACTTTGTAATATAAATAATGCTGTAATGAAGATCTTTATAAATAAACCTTTTCTGAGACTGAATACTTCCCTAAGGTAAATTTCTAAAATGGTAATTATTGGCTAAAAGAAATGAAGTTTTTGTTTGCTTTTACTTTTTACTGTGAAAAATTTTAAATGAACAGAACAGTAGGAAAAATAGTATAACAAACTTCTATTTTAATCACCTAGACATTTCAGTACTTACATTTTGCCATATTTTCTACATCTATTTTTTTAAAGGTTTAAAATAGTTTTTAAAAATCTCTAACAAATAAGGACTCTTTAAGGGTTGTTTAAAAATCAAACGTATTATAACGTTCGCACATAATAAAACAACAATTCCTTAATATCATGTTAGACTTTTCCTAATTGTCTGAAAACATATTTTTGTAGTTGATTTGATTGAAACAGAGTTCAAATAAGGTCACTTTGATTTGGCTGTTGTCTCTTCTGTCTTTTAACTTTTAATATTTTCCCTTTCTTTTTCCTCATGCCATTTATTTCTTGAAGAAATAACTGCATTCTTGTGAAGTTATTTACTACACTCTTGTATCCATTATATTTTCTGTAACTTTATAGAGTAGTGGTTCCACATTTTAGTGTGCATCAGAATCACCTGGAGGACTTTTAAACACAAATTGCTGGGCCCCACCCCCAGCGTTTCTGGATCAGTAAGTCTGGGTGAGCTTGAGAATTTGCATTTCTAACACGTTTCCAGTTGATGCTGATGGTCCTGAGGTCACACTTTGAGAATCGCGGCTTTAGAGGGAAGATTAGATCCCTTTGAAAGAATGATTAGATTCACAACTTTAAAAATATATAAATATTCAGAAGTGTACAACAGGGCGACTATAGTCAATAATACTGTGTTGTATATTTGAAAGTTAAGAGAATAGATCCTAAAAATTCTCATCATAAGGAAAAAATTGTAAATATATGTGGTGATGAACATAACTAGACTGACTGTGGTGATCATTTCGCAATAGATCCAAATATTGAATCATTATGTTGCACACTTGAAACTAATGTTACATGTCAATTATATCAATTAAATATATATATATTTAATATATATATGTATATATTCAAACCATTTACTTAAGGAAATGTGTATTGGTTTTGTTATTCTTATTGTTTCTTCTTTTTATCTTCCAATTATTTATTTTGAAAAATTTTGGTGTTACAGAAAAGTTGAAAGACATTGGAATTTTGAAAGGCTTTTGCTTTCCAGAAAGTCACTGATATAGCAGTGGATGAGTTTTTTCATTTTACCACATCCTGTCCCAAAGTGAGTATTAACATTGAAACAAATCTTGATTCATTTGATGGGTGGAAAGAAAGATTTCTTACTGTTATTTTAGTTCAAAATTATTGGATTATTGGTGAGGTTTTAATTTAAAATACTTTACTAGCCATTTCTCAGACTTGGTTCTGTGAATTGTTCATCTCCTTTTTTCACTTTTTTTAATTAAGATCGTTAGTGTTTTTTAAAATCAGTATCTATGGGCTTGTTATGTATTAAAGATAATTGTTCTTATATTTGTAATAGATATCGTTCCAGCTGATTTATTAATTTTTCTCCAGATTACTATTTAATTTTTTTTTTAAGTTTGAGTTTGTCATCAATTTTTTTTTTTTTTTTACAAGTTAGGAAGTTTATTGAAGAAGAGAAACACTGGCAGAGGAGTTGCCGGGGGGCAGAGTCTAGAGTAGACAGTCATACCTGTCATCAAATTTTTTGCCCTCGGGTTATTTTTATTTTTTGTTTTTTTATTTTTATGTTTTATTTCTGCATTACTTTAGAGAATCCTTCCCAGTCTGAGATAGCTATTCACTTACATTTTCTTCTAGTTTTTACTTATTTATTTGTTTGTTTGCCTATTACTATAGCTAACTGTGGTATCCAAATGGGATTTATGTGTGTTCTAGGCGGATTCTTATTTTGGGTGGCCAACTTGCAGAGTACAATAGAATTTTGGGAGGTGCCCCTCAATGACTAGATTTACTGTTGGAGAGACAGTACAGTATACATCAGATAACTTATCTGTGAACCATGGAAACATTTGAAAAGGTAACCCAGACAGTACACCGAGGGATAATTTGTCACAAGATATCGTAGGCAGTCAAAAAGTGCTGGGAGAGTATATGAATCATGATGTAAGAACTGGCATGGGCAGGCATTTGAGTCTAGTCAGTGGCTATTATTGAAATTGGTCTTCAAATAAGATACAAATTTTATGCCAAGAGGGCCAAGTGTACGGAACAAATCATTCTGGTTTGTGTCCTAGCTTCTGTGATACAGGAAATTTTTTTCTTTGATCTTTGCTCTCTCATTTTTGCATTCTTTTCATTTTGTCTTTTATCCTTAACTCTTGGTTATACTAAATTATGTATCTATAGGTGTGAAAACTTTGGTTTCACAATTTACATGAGCTGCTGAGGATGTAAAACAAAGCTGCAACATGGCACAAATCAAAGTAAAAATCTACCATTATTGGGGTTCAGTGTGACTTGGAAAGCTTGTATAGAAGTTAAACATCTGAAGTCTTCATTTCTAATTGACAAATAAAATTGCAACTTCAGTTAATAAAAGTGCTTTAACCATCATGTACCCCTAAAAATAATGTTGAAGGTATAGAGCTTCTGTACTTTTGTAAATTCTTGGCACTGTGAAAATCACTTAGAATCTAGTACATCTCTATTATCAATACCCACAATTTCCAAGTAAAAATTGAGTCAGCCAAAGGAGGGAAGTAATAATGTAATCCATTAAACAACCACTGTGATGCAACTCCTGAATATATTTTATTTAATTGTTATTAATTTCCACAATATAGTTATTATTATTATTCTTCCCATTTTACTGATAAGGAAGTTGAATTTCAGAGAAATTGAGTAACTCATCTAAAGTCATATGGCCATTTAAATGGGAAAACTGGAATTCAAACTGAGATCTGCATAAGCCCAAAGCATATACTTTCTCTTCCACTCCATGCCATGTTTGAACTTTTCTCTATAGCCAAACATCAAAATTGAAATACCTACAAGGACCAGACAGAAAAGGTGAAATAGGCCCTTTAGGGACGAGGACGAACTGGAGAGCTCAGGCCTTGTTCAGAGGGAGAGGCTGCTAACCAATTTCAGCAGGTTGTTGCCCTGCTGGGATGTAGGTTTAGTGTGTCTAAGTCTTCTGACTTTTCAAAAGCAGCCAGAAGCCTGAATTTTGATTTGAAACCTGCCAGTGTTTAAATATTGCTAGTTAATTAAAACTTGTTTGAATTATGTGCACAAAATAAGAAATACCTGTTGGTCTTATTTAGTCCCTGCCTTATACTTTTCTTTACCTAACTAGACTTTCAGATGTGACAGGAATTAATTAGAACAGCACTGTCCATCAGAAATATAATGTCATCTGCATATGTAAATTTAAATTTTCTAGTAGCCACATGTAAAAAGTAAAAAAAGGTAAAATTAATTTTAATAATATGTTATTTATCTTAATATATCTAAAATGTTATTTAACATATAATGAGCAGTAAAATTGTTAATTTGATATTTTACTTACAGCACATCTCAATTTGGACTAACCACATTTCCAGTGCTCTGTAGCCACATGTGGCTAGAAGCTACTATATTGAGCAATGTATGAGTAGAATGTATAAATATCTTCCCAGGTAGGACCTAGTTATGTAGGAATTTCTTCTCCACAAGGAAACCATGCCCTACCCTAACTGTTCTTTGAGTTTGTCAAAAGCCATTGTTTTTCTTCATCAAATTAAGGAGAGTTTCTCATTCTTCCAGCTATGACAGACTCAATTTGTTAGGATAAATTGGTGAGCAAATTTACTTTAGCATCTTAGGGATTTTGCCTTGAGTAGTTTATTAATAAACATGAAATTTTCTCAATAAATGTCAAGTAAACAAGAGAAAAAAGGATATCAATGTTTCAAACTGATAGTTAACGTTCTGAAGCATATTTCTATAATGTTTATAAAGTCAACCCAATGAGTAGTTTATTAGAATTATCAATTTGCTGTTGTGATACAGTAATTTCATTTAAGGAGCATCTGGATATAAAATTTATAGGGGTTTGGAATGGAGAGCAGTGTGGAGATTAAAAATGATATTCATAGAGAACTCTGAGTGTACAGTTGGATATTTCTAATGAATATGGCACATAGCAAGTGTTTTAGTCCGCTCAGCCTGCCGTAAAAATATACCACAGACTGGGTGGCTTAAACAACACAAATTTATATTCTCTCAGTTTGGGTGGCTGGGAATCAAGGTGCTGGTGAATTTGATTTTTGCTGAGAGCTCTCTTCTGGCTTGTAGATGGCTGCCATCTCCTTGTGTCCTCACGTGGTGGAGACAGCAAGCTCTCTGGTTTCTCTTCTTAAAAGGACACTAACCTATTGGATTAGGGCCCTACCCTTATGACCTCATTTAATCTTAATTACTTTTGTAAAAGCACTATCTCTAAATATAGTCACACTGGGGGTTAGGGCTTCAACATTTGAATTTTGGGGGGACATAATTCAGTCCATAGCAACTGGTCTCAGAGACAGATTAAGAGTTTCCTTTATCTCCTCCTGTTTATTTTGCACCTTTTAAAGTAATGTCAGAATCAAACAGTGTCAGAGCCAAAAGGGACTTTTTGAACCTAGAAGTAGGAAGGGACTTTGAAGTGATCTAAATCTATAGGTCTTCAGTTATTTAATTAGTCGTAGACATAAATTAAGCATCTAAGGTTCCTGATTCCCTCTGTAGTGTTCTTTTTATTATTTTATTGTTCAATCATTCATTCATTTACTCACACAACAAAAATTGAACACCTACTATATACTGTATTACTGGGGGGAAAAAGGCCTAGACAAAGCCTTCAAGGAAAATAGCCCAGGTCTCTTTCATCTCAGTACTAGTCTCAGTAGAGAATATATTAGACCATATCTAGTATTAATAGTAATAGGTATTAGCCCTTAAACAACAAAAGTATATAGGCTATGCCAAGCACTTTACGTACATTATCTATTTTGATCCTTACAACAAGTTTGTGAATATTTATTACATAGTTGTTATATAGATGTGGAAAAGTAACTTAACCACGGTCATGGAAAAAGCTTAAAAAGTGGCTGCACCAACGAATTCAAGACTATCTGATTCCAAAGCCCAGGTTTTTCCAGGTGTAATGAAGATATCTTCCTTGCGACTTGTCAACACATCATATGAGTATTATTAGCTTTTTGAGATTGAGCTAGTGTATAGGACACAGAGCCAACATTTTAGGCCAATCAACTAGCAGGCGTAAAACCAGCATTTGAACCCATATTTGCTGACTCTACTACTCTGGGTACCCTGGGAAGAATTACTGAGATTGTGGCAAGACTGTGTTTTTCTGAAGGCGGTCGTCTGCAAGTAGTGCCTTTTAAAAGCTATATAAACCTCTCTCCTAGATAAGCAAGGGACTGTGGTGGAGCCAGAAGGGACCCAAAGACAATTAGTTTGTGGAAAAGGGGCCTACTGAATCGGATGCTTCCTCAGAAGAGATAGGACAAAGGATGACGACTGGTTTGGCAGCAGAGTGTCTACACCAAGTCGGCCAGCTGGAGTAGAAATCTGAGACTCGCCTGAAAAGATTTCCTGAGACACTAAGTCCCCTTTTATAGGCACTTTGTGGTTTTCGCCCCGAGTGGGGAGGGGGTAGGGAAGGCCTCTGAGCCAGAGTGGCCACCTGTCACCTCTTATCACCATCTCATTTGGTTAGCACCTAGCCCCACGGGAGGCCGGTGGTGAGGTCCACACTTGCACGTCCTCTGTAAAGTTCTGCTTGACTTTTGATAACATCAGTTTTTCATGGTGTTTAATCTAGTTGGGGTCTATCTACATCAGCTATCTTTTAGGTGGTTGATAATGCTGGTGTGCAGCATTAATGAGGGAACAATATTTCCATTGATCCCTGTGACTCCGTTGTGGGTATTTGTGAAAATTCCAGAGCCTCCATATGACATTTGTAGAAAACTGTTCATTCAGTGAGTTTACCTACTCTGTGTCAGATACGGCTTCAGAGACTGAAGTTACATCAGAGAACAAAACAGATGACGAGAACAAAACTCCCTGTTGTCATGGAGCTACTTGGAGTTGGGTAGGGATGGGGAGATACATATATATATGTATACAGAGAAAAACTCACATTCATATATATTATATTATATATATAATTATATATATTTTATATGTATGTATATATATATACATATATATATAAAGTAAATGATTTAGTATGCTAAGAGCTGATACAGAAAAGTGTATAAAAAATTAAGCAAAGTAAGGGAGATGGGCTGGGTTGCGATTTTAAATAGACTGGTCATTGGATTTAAAATCATTTATTAGAAATAGCAATCAGAAAAGGTAAAATTAGAAAAAATAGAGCGTGGAACAGAGATCAGATTGCAATCTTAGATTAAGTGCTCATGAGAATTAGATTGACTCATGTCAATAGTACTTCACAAAGTAATTCCATGTCATTATTTTCATTCTATATATTAGAAAATAAAATCTCACAGATTTATCTTGTTTCTCTTTTTTTCTTTTCTCACCCCTTCTATTTCCTCTTTTCCTTTTGTCCCCCTTCCTTCTTTTTTCAATCTTCCATATCCTTGAAACAAAAAAGTATTAGAAACTGGTGCATGCCCTCAAGAAACTTACAATCTACAACAATATGGATGGACCTAGAGGGTATTATGCTAAATGAAATAGGTCAGACTGAGAAAGACAAATACCATAGGATCTCACTTATATGTGGAATCTAAAGAACAAAATAAATGAGCAAACAAAACAGAAACAGACTCACAGATACAGAAAACAAACTGATGGTTGCCAGAGGGAAGGGGATTTGAGGAGCTGGGTGAAATAGATGAAGGCATTAAGAAATACAAATTGGTAGTTACAAAATAGTCATGGGGATGTAAAGTACAGTATAGAGAATATAGTCAATAATGTAATAACAACTATGTATAGTGCCAGGTGGGTACTAGACTAATCGGGGGGAATCACTGCATAAATTATATAACTGTCTAACCACTACGCTATACACCTGAAACTAATATGAAATAATTCTGAATGTCAAGTGTAACTGAAAAAACAAATAATTAAAAGAAAAGAAAAGAAACTTACCATCCAGTCAAGGAATAAAGAAGGCCTCAGTAAAACAATTTGAGAGAAATATGGCAATGATAATATAAGTTGTGTTCTTTAAAATGACTGATATATGAATGATCAAAATGAGTGGGATTATTTAGGCAACATTTAGTGGAAATAGGCACATTTGTTTTTATCTGGGTTGAAGGCAAGCATCCTGAGGAGTTACATGGGCAAATACTTGGAGGCAGAATTTAGCAAGATGCGTGTAAGGATTTGTAGAGAGATTGGCTTAGATGGAATGGACAGGTTTAGTTGGATAAGTGATCTTGGAGGAAAAATGGAGCAGGGGAGTGTAAATAAAGGATGTAGGATGCTGGTCTGAGAGGGTTAGAATTTTTGACATACATTATTGGAAAAGCTGAGAAAATAGACCTTGGAACTCTGAATCTTAGCTAAGCCACTGAACCATGTTAAAGAAATGACCTCTTCAACCTTACTAAAAATCAGAAAGTACTTACTGTTCCGGGACTTCTGATTTATTATATAAATTAGAATATAGAATATTTTATAAACTAAAAAAGCATTATATCACTTCATTAACATAGGGAACATAATCAATAATATGGTAATAGCTATGTATAGTGTAAGGTTGGTAGTGTTGAATAACTATGGTGTACACCAAAACTAATGCAATATTGTATGTTAGCTATATACTAATAAAAGTATTTACAAAAGAGAAGATTTAAAAAAAAAGCATTATATATATATATATATATATATATATATATATATAGAGAGAGAGAGAGAGAGAGAGAGAGAGAGAGAGAGAGAGAGACAGAGAGAGAGAAAGAGAGAGAGAGAGACAGAGAGACAGAGAGACAGAGAGACAGAGAGAGACAGACTGACTGACTATATATATGTATGTAGTTGTTTTTTCTAAGGACATCCAGTTCCATTCTCCCTCTTATTTACAATCTCTGTTGCCTATTGACTTTCTCTGTTTGGTAATGTTCTTCTTAGTCTGATGTTTCTTTTGTACTCAACTGACTATACTGACTGTCTTTGAGGTTAAGGAGAAAGTTCAAGATTGAGATGTATCTTTCAAAGAACTAAAACAGAATTTAGAATGGGGTGCTCTTAACCTCCACCTAAATGTCTCTTTTAGCAATGCAGTAAGAATTCTTTATACTTTAGCTTGTACTTATTATAGTCTTTATGTTTCTGCCCATTCATTTCATGCAGCTTCTGAGTTGACTTTTCAATGGACCGTCTGAACAGTTTACCACACATCCTATCATTGAGCACTTTTCCTATGCAGCTTTCCAAGAGAGAAATTTTTTCTTCTTGGCTACATGATCCAGGCTTATTTCTCTCTAGATACATCTTAAACTATCTTATTTGTGGGTGTTCTAAATTTTCATTTATTTCTTGTTTTTAGGACTGTTTCTGCTATGGGTGTATTATTCATTGCCCTGGTGCTTGTGACAATGACAGAAAGGTAAAAATGCACAGTGGATCCTTTGAGTTTGCTTACTGCTTCATTTGTGTTACTGCTAATTAATGGTTTTTCTGGCTCACAATGAGATGGGATAAGTGTAACACAAGAAAAGAGTAAAATTCGCATATCCCACTTAATCAATTATTTCTGAAGCACATCCAAATAATGTATGATATATACATATTAAAAGTTACATTAGAGAAGAATATGTAATGAATAGAATGACATTTATTACACAGTGTTAGATGAAAAAAGGTTGTAACAAAACAGAAGGTAAAAAATTATGTATCTGAACAGGAAAAAGAAAAGATACCAAAATTTAAATAAAGGTTATTTCTAGATGGTGGAATTCCCAGTAATTTCTTTTCTTTCTTTCCCTCTTCCTTCCTTCCTTCCTTCTTTCCTTCCTTCTTTCTTTTCTTCCTTCCTTCCTTCCTTCCTTCCTTCCTTCCTTCCTTCCTTCCTTCCTTCCTTCCTTCCTTCCTTCCTTCCTTCCTTCCTTCCTTTCTGCATTTTCTACAATTAGCATGTGTTATCTACTTAATAAGGAAAATAGTCACTGTTATTTCCTCATAAAAGGTAACCGTGGCTGATTATCACACAAATTTAATTTTCTAAACAAGGGTGCTATAGTTGAAATGCCTACCTTAAAAGCAAACAAAACTAAACTGTCTACCACTTCAACCTCTGGCCTTCCAGAGTTGCAGACAAGCCTAGAATGGACTCATTTGAGTTTATTCATTTGTTCAGTTATCATTGGTTTAACAAGTATTTATGAAGCACCTGCTCGGTATAAAGCACTGTGCTGGAACTGAAATACTGGCCTAGGTAAAATTTTACTGCTTTCCTTGGGGCTTTAACATCTGGTGGTTGGGTATACACCTAACTATGTATGAAGTAAAATGAAAAAAGGACAAAAATCATGTGGGTGGGTATGTCTTCGTTTCTGCACCTACTCATGGGCAGATCATGTGAGATATGATAATCAAGAGTTTTAATTAGAAAAATATAGTCCTTGTAGGTAATCATGACAATAGTTAACAGTTATAAAGCACGTATTGTGCTGTAGATAAATAGTTCTCAAAGTGTAGTTGATGGTTCCTGGAGATCCCCAAGATTTTTCAGGAGGTCTACAAGGTCAAAACAATTTTCATAATAATGCTAAGACATTATTTGTTTTTTTAACTGTGTTGTCCTTTGTACTGATAATATAAAAAAGCAATGGTGGGTAAAACTGTTGGTGTCTTCATATGAATCAAAGTAAAATCTGCCACCAACACGTCATTGCCATGGAAAAACAATGCCAGTTTCAGTTTGAATGACTTGATGAAGCAATAAAAATTATTTTATTAAACCTAGACCCTTCAGTACACACTTATTCAGTGTCCTATGTGACAAAGTGGGAAATAAATCTAAAGCACGCTGATGCACGCCAAAGCATGATTGTTGTCTTGTGTGAGTGAGGAGCCAGTGTTTTTCATGGAACACCATTTTTACTTGAAAGAACAACTGACAGGCAAACTACATTTTTTCAGAAATGGGTATTTGGCAGACATTTTCTCAAAAATGAATGAAGTGAGCCTGTCACTTCAAGGAAAAACAACTGACAATATTTGTTGCCAATGATAAAATTTGAACTTTCATGTGAAAATTAGAATTTTGGAAGATTTGTGTCTGGCATTGTGAGCTTGTCAGCTTCCCTAAAACTAAAGACTTTCCAGTGAGATTGTGGTACTATTAATGACTGTGATTTTTTTCATATTGTGTAATGAAATGTGTCAATGTTATGGAGATCTGCATAAGTCAGTGAACCAATACTTTGCAAATGACCAATGCATGATGTTCTAAAATCATATGTGAATAAAAGATCCATTCGAAGTGCAAGATAGACCAGTGTATTTTAATGCAACAGAGTATGAAAAGTTTATTGATATCATTTCAGATTCCACATCTCAACTAACCTAACTACTACTTGTCAAGCTGGTACGGTTTCAGAGAAAAATATCCACAGTTATCTGAAAAGACTATTAAAATACTTCTCTCTTTTCCAACGACATGTCAGTGTGAGGGCCAGATTTTCTCTGTATACTTAAATCAAAACAACATACAACAATAGACATTAAAGCCAAATGTTAAAGATATAAATGGAAAACAATGTCATTCCTGTCACTATTTTTGGGAGCAAATATAGTTTTCCCCCCGTAAAATATACCACGTTTCCCCGAAAATAAGACCTAGCTGGGCAATCAGCTCTAACACGTCTTTTGGAGCAAAAATTAATATAAGACCTGGTATTATATTATATTATATTATATTATATTATATTATACCCAGTATTACACTATTATATTATATTAATTTTTGCCTCAAAAGATACATTAGAGCTGATTGTCGGGCTAGGTCTTACTTTCGGAGAAACATTGTATTATTTATGTTAACATGTAATTCACGTAACATGTTGCAATGTTTTTAAATGAATTAATAAAGAAACAGAAAATTCTCAGTTTTAACTTTGAATATCCTAAATATTTATAGATATAACCAACATACACAAAAGCTCTAAAAAAGTTCTAAAAAATTTTTAAGACAATAAAAGGGTCCTGAAACCAAAAAGTTTGGGGATTACTGGTCTAGACATTACATGAAGCATTTAATATGCATAATCTTGCTTAATCTTTACAACCATTCTTAGTATTACATATACTACTATTATTTCCATTTTACAAGGGAGGAAAATGAGTTTGAGAAAGTTTAACAACTTGTCCAAAATCATATAACTAGTAAAATAGAGGTACAAATTCAAGAAATAAGTGTAGTAAACAATTTGTTTTGAATGGGGGAAGGGAGAGGAAGGTGTAACAAAGAGGGCAAATTTTAGCTGTACTAATAATGGTAGTAATAGTAATAGAAGTAACAGTAATAGGAACAGCAGCAGAAGCTGCAGTAGTATAGTAATAGTAATAGTAATAGTGATAGTAATAGTGATAGTGATAGTGATAGTCATAGTCATAGTCATAGTCATAGTCATAGTCATAGTCATAGTGATAGTCATAGTCATAGTGATAATAGCAGCAGCAGCAATGGCAGTAATAGATATTGAACACTTACTACATGCCAAGAATGCTTCTAAGGCTTTACAGGTACAGGCCAGAGGTCAGGCAGAAATCCATTAGAAAGAAGGAAAGCTGGGTAATCCAGACTAGGTGAATAATCTAAAGAACTAAAACATTTATTGTATTTTTAATGTTTTAGGTGTTTCTTCACTTTTTAGAAAAGGAAATAGAAGTGTTTGGCTCTATTTGAGTTCAGAAATGATCAGAATCCTCTCTAAAATTCTATAATGTTTTTAAAACCATAGGTGTTGAAATGTTGAGTTACAGTTTTGTAGCGCATGTGAATATGTATTTCTTAATAGTAGTCATAAGAATATAGGGTATAGCATAACATAGCTGAATTATTCTACAGCCTGCATGAAATATGTATAAAATTATAAATTTGGGGGAAAGTTATTAACTTGGTGAAAGTGAATTTTATAGTATTTTTGTACTTTAAGAACTCCAACTTTTTATTATGTACTTGTAAAATCTAGCTCAAACTAATCATTCATTTCTCAGAATTACAGAGGTGCTTTCTCAGTACCAGCAGTTTAGCATTGAAATATTCTGAACCCTCTTAGGTATTTTTTCCTTCTATTAGGTTGGTGCAAAAGTAATTGCAGTTTTTGCATTTTTTTAAACTTTTTAAACTGCAATTACTTTTGCACCAATCTAATACAACTGTATTATAAGCCCTCTGAGGGCAAAGAACAAATCTAACTTATATTTTGCATTACTCACAGCATCTGGGAGTGTGAGTATCCTGATTGTTGGATGAGGTACTTATAGAATAGTGTAAAACTCCATTTTGAATCAAGCCTCTATCTTCAATGTTATTCTAAGTATCTAGACAATTCTATTCCTTTCACATTGCTAATGCCGTGAGATTCGTTGCTTTTGTACTTATTTACATGGTGAGCTTGAACTATTCCTGCTGTCACGTATTAAAAATTGTTTAAGAGACATATATTCTTTTCTAATTAAAGCTACAAGCAGAAGTGATTAGAGAGTAAATATTTGCAGTGAGCCCACATCTGAACTGCATAGTTTCCTTGGTACACATATTGTTTTGCAGATTAAAGTCCTGCATTCAAACAGTAAACATGTACTGAATGTCTCGTATGGGCTGGGGTAGATTGGTTCAGGTACAGAGAGAAGCCAAAACAAAGTTAGTGAACCTGAGAGAAGGCAAGATGAGAGGGTAGAAGTTTTCAAGTTGTTTGTTTTCTAAATCTTAGTGTGCACTGAAAGGAGTGGTAGGTAAAGAACTGGAAAGGTAGGAAGGGGACAAAGAGGACTGGAGTTGTGAGAAATAAAGAGAAGACACCCCCATCTTATCACCCCCTCCTGAGATGTTAGGCAGTGACTTGGTGTTTTATGACAGTAAATAGAGATAAGAGCAGAGAGGGAACCAAGGAATTGTTATCCTTGGAAGTTTCACCTAATGGCCTGATATCAGAGCATTTATCCAACTTAATATGGGCTTCAAAAGAAATTTAGTATAAAGGGGGCAAGAAATTTATCTTATGATTGGATGATTTCTATAAAATAAAGTCAGAGTGGATGTTGACATATTTCTGCTTTATGTAGAGACAGCGTGTACATGGGATAAACTTGATGAAAGAGAATACTTGTTAAAATCATATTTTTATTATCTAAGTGATAACAGCATTTATTGAGCATCTACTATGTGCTACAATTGATGTTAAGGGCATTTAAATATTATTGTTACTCTCATTCTCACTGTGTTGACAACAACCAACATTTATTGAGTACTTACCATGTGCCAGGCTCTGTTCAAAGAGTTTTACATGCATTAACTCATCTAATTCTAACAACGCTATGAGGTAAGTGCTATTATTTTCCTCCTTTTATGATGTTGAAACTAAAGCACAGAAAGGTTAAGTAACTAGCCCAAGGTCACACAGCTAGTAAGGAGCAGAAATGAGATGTCATGGAAGTACCAAGATGATGCTATATTTATTAAATGAAATAGTGTATGTAATTGTGGGGACAAAGTCCCAGAGAGTAGTTTCCAGGCTCTCGGCCTTAGGTGGAAAGGTGCTGGCTCGGTTATTAGATGGCCATCAGCTGTAATCAGGTGGCCATCTGCTGTGGCTGGGTGGCCCTCAGCTGTTACTGGTTAGCCATTAGCCACTAACATAACTGCCGTGGCTAGGTTGATTGTGGGGTTAGTTGGCAGAGAAGTGGACGGTGGATTTGTAGCTCGCAAGTGGGGTTGGTTGGTTGGCAGAGAAGCAGACGGTGGATTGCACATTGTGTGGCTCCTGCTTCCTTTATCACCAACCCAGCTGCCAGCGAGACTACAGTGGTATGAACCCCCCATCCATGGCTCCGTTGGTGTTCCTTTTTGGCCTCGCCATATCTTGCGTTCTTATGCGGGAAGCGGTACCAGAGACCCTGCCTGACACAATATACCAAATAAGTGTCTATCATATACTATGTTTCACCGAAAATAAGACCTAACCAGAAAATAAGCCCTAGCATGATTTTTCAGGATGACATCCCCTGAACATAAGCCCTAATGCATCTTTCGGAGCAAAAATTAATATAAGACCTGGTCTTATTTTTGGGGAAATACGGTAGTAGATACCCCAAATTTTTGGTTGCCCCATTTTCCTCCTTCCCCCTCATTGACTTACCCTAAAAGAATGACTTTACCTTGCTTGTGTTTTTTTCTGACCATCATTCTTTGGTAAAGGTCATTATATGTTATTAAACATAATAAAAGAAAAAAATCCTTTTCTAAAAAGACTACTTTATTCATTTACTTACCTTAAGCAGTTTAGTAGCTACAAAACATAGCTTTAAAAAGTTTATAAAAAGTTCTAGAAGACAGGAAGGAGGGAAAGGCAAAAACATTGATTTAAAACCTCTGAGTTCCCAAGTACTGTGATGGAAGCGTTATGTGTGGTTGCTCCTTTATTCCTAACAGCAACCCTGTAAGGTATTGCTTATCGTCAGTATTTGGTGGATAGGATCTCTGAGGCTGGGAGAATTCCGGTAGCTCCTTTGTCAGGAAGGCGCGGAGCCCAACACCGTCTCTGATGTCTGCAAAGCCACACCTTCCTCACAGACACAGAAACAGTGTCTTTGGAATATTTGATCCCAGGAAGTTTTAAGCTTGGGAGTTCAAATAAGAAAGAGATGATGCTAAATAATTTACTGAGGCTGGATTTTTACTGGCAAAAATTGCTCTTGTATTCCGAACTACTTCCTGAACAACACAGCTGTTTCCTCCAGAGTCCTTGGTGGCTAAATTAAGCAGCCTTTGCCTGAATGCTAATCCTTAGATTATGCATCTCTTAATCAATTTGGCCGTAATTAGGTTGAGCTTACAAATTGTCATTCCAGGAATAACGATTGTCTTTAAGAGGCAGAGAGAGCATCTCATATCCCTGCAAATACACCCACTGCCTGCGATGGGTGGCACAGGAAGTGTGGCAAAGGGGCACGGTTCTGATGCATTCCGCCTGGCGGGTGAGCAGTGGGCATATGGTAACATTGCTCTGGGCATGGGTCTTGTTTAAGGATAGCTTCTGTTTTCACGTTTGCTTCTCTGGCCCGACTCCCTGTTTGAGGCAAAGGAATGACATTGATATCTGCGTCCTGCTAGCATAACATTGGTGCTTTGAAAGATTAATAAACACAACAATTTGCTCAGCTAACTGTGTCTTCATTTATATAATTTTTATCTGAGGAGCTTAAGGCATTTTTAAAAATATTGCCTCAGTCTTCCATAGGTGAGACAGGACAAAGTAATTCTTGCAGCTGTGGCCAATAGCAGGTGAGACTAATGATGGGGAACTGTATTTGTATCATTCGTGATTACAGCCCCAGTACCTGGCACAGGGTGCTTAGCAAAGACTGTTGAATCTCTCCTTCCAACCTCAACTGAAGCTAGGAAATCGGATCTGGTATTGGCCATCGTCAAGGCCAGTTTTCTGCAGACTTATTCCTACCCTTCTTCCCTTTCCCAGCACCCCTGACAGTCTGAAAAAGCTGAAAATTCTAGTCTGAAAATTCTATTCTAAGTAAATAGAATTAGTCCTTAGCTCAGTTCCTACTAATTCTGTGATTGAGTTTTCATTAACTGCAATCTCTAATATTTGTGAGTTTTTTTTGTGTGTGTATGTGACTTAGCTGTCTAAATCTGTAATCACTGCAATTTCTAGTCTGTCTTTCTGACCATTCCCAGCCGTGCTGGAGTGTCTGTGCCTAATGCTCAGCTTTAGAACTGTAAATAAGAACTAACTTTTTTTTGTTTGTTATTACCCATGCCCCAGTGTGTCAGGGAATCTGAAACTTTTTTCCCCCCACTGATTTTATGGGTGTGGATACTGAAACCCATGCACTGAAAAAATTCAGGTTGATCTCATGCTCATAGAGTCAATATGGGGTAGCCTCTTCCACCGTCTCAGAATAACTCATTTAAATAGCAGGCATTGTATGTTTCCTTTATCAGGCCTTGTTCTGGATGCAGGGACAGTATGGATGCAGAAAAGTATATATAAAAAAAAAAAATCCCTATCTTCAAGGAACTCACAGTCAAGAGGAGCATAAGCTTGCAACACAAATAATTGCAATGTAGTAGAAGTAACAATAGGAGCTCTGTGAAGGGAGTGACTCCTTGTGCCTGGAGGTCACAGGAAAAGCTACACAGAGGAGGTGACAGTTGAGGAATAAGTAGGGGTGACTATTCCACTGGGACATCCCCGTGGTGTATGGGTAAACATAACTGTGGCATTCTGACCCAGCCCCAATCCTCTCCACAACGTGTGAGATGTTCCAAAGCTAAGTGGTATGTTTTGTTTTGGTGTTTGGTAGATCACTTGGGTGAAGTGGTTTGGAATTATAAAATAGGAGCAACAGTGTCTTATGAACAGCAGTTGTCTGTTTACTACCCAGCTTCTACTTAACAAATGCTCTACCCCCAAAATCTCCCTGTGGAAGACCACCCCTCTACTCTCTCAGTCCACACATCTCCAGAGGTAGGCATGTGGCTTACGCTTGGCGAAGCAAAACATTCAGTGCCACCGGCCACAGTAATAGCTGGAAGATTGAGCATGTGGCCCAATCAGAGCCAGTGAAATGGAAGAGAATTTTTCCTGAGACTTCTGGGAAAGAAACTCATTTTTCCTGCTGTACTTTATTCGTGAGAAGATATAAGGTCTGGGGCTGATTCAGCCATATTACAAGGGGGCCTGGAAACCACCATGGAAGCGGCAATGCTGAGAGAGATAAAAAGCCTATCCTGGTGGCATTACTTTGGCCCCAGATCACCATGCCGGAAGTTAGAACAATTCTTGGCCTTTTCTACTGTGAGATAATGAAGGCTCTTTTTGCTTACGCCAGTTTGGGTTGGATTTTCTGTTTTTATTTACACACGGTCGAAGGTTCTAGAAAGGTTCATTCTGAAGAGGAAAGCATCCAAGAGGAACATGAATGCATTCCAAATATTTGAGGGATGTTGAGTAGAAGAATTACTTGAATATTCCGTGTGTCCCCAAGGGGTCTGACTAGATTCAGTGGGTAGATGTTTTAGGTGGTCAGATTTCAGATCAATATAAGTAATAACTTTTTAACTCTTGGGGCTCTTTCCCAGTGAAAAGAGCCAGAGGACTTGATTCAAAATTGTACATGGGGAAAAACATGAGAGAGTGAGTGGAAGAAATATGCCTGCACACATGTTAAGCTCATCTTCAAATGGTCCACGACAATTTAAAAGTGATCTGATTCACCTTTATCGATGTATTGAGATGTAATATCAGATGTAATACCAGAGCTTTCATTTAGCATTAGAATTCCTCAAAGTCAAAGAGAGTGTGGTTATTTATTTATTCACTCTTATTTTGCTAAAGAAACTGTAGGCTCTGACCCATTGGTAGGCCATGAAATCAATTTGGGGATTTGGCATCATCATTCTTTTCATGAAACCATCACATGTAACAAGGGCAAGAGTTGTTTTGTGAAACTTTTTATCATTTTTTATAAATAAAACATATGTAGAGTTAGAGTAAAGTAATGCTTAAAGCATGAACTTTGGAGTTGGGCTACAAAGATTAAAATTCTAGGTCTATTACTTATTAACTGTTAGGTGAATGAGATGATTTACGTAAAGAATTGAGATCTTGGCTCAATACGTTTTAGCTACTCCATTATTATTATTATTATTACTAGATGATTTTTAGGATATAAAAATTGGCTCCTATGAGATGGAGATGAAAGTCTATCCCTGCTTTTCAGGTCCCCCAGCTTTTGCCAAACAACCTGAAACTTCATGATTTTGTAAGGAAGAAAAAAACAACAATAGATGTTTCTTGTATCCTCTGGTAGTGTTTGAAAATTCTCCATTGTCAATTGCCATCCAAAGCCAGTAGCAGGACCACGAAAATAACTGAAATTGTTAGGCTGTAAGCCTACCCATTAGACAGAGGACATGTCTCTTTATCTCTATATCCCCAGTAGCTCTCCAACTACCTGGAAAATAACTGCTTAAATGTTATTAATGTTATTAACTGTTATTAAAATTCGGTCTTATATCTTTTGATGCTCCTTCAACTCCCTAAATATCCTCCGTCCTTTGTTTCATCAAGAATCTGTCTTGGTTCTTGAAAACGAGAAAATTTCCCTCTATCCCTCTCAAAGACCCCAGAACATATAAGGGGCATGTACACATGCACACATCTGCACGTGCATACACACACACACACACACACACACACACCATACATATGTGACACCATATTAATGACTTCACAGTCTTCAGGGATATCGACTGTTTTTAAGCATCTATTATATATCCTTGTCACTGAACTCATGATTTCCCACTTTATCTCATTCAGAACCCATGGATGAACACCATCTGGTCGTGGTGATTTACTGCACAGAGTACCTCAAGTTGCTCCATACTTTTCTCCTCAGAGACCAAAGGTTCTCTGTCAAGGCCATTTTCTGCTTTGCCATAAAATGTGTCCTTGGAACAGGAATTTCCCCATTGTCTTCTCCAATAAATACTGATTCAAAGAATTCATTTAGCTGCTCCTCTCCATCATCATTCCATTTAATATTCTCCTCCTAATGAAAGTTAACATAACAGTGATAGTCACCTTACTAAAATGCCATGGACTCTTTATTCCTATAATTATTTATCTTGATGTTTCTACATGTTTTGCCCATTTTCTCTTTGACCTCTGTTAGTTCTCAGCTGATACAGTTTGAGTTCCTACCAGAGTGTGTGGCCTACAAAGCATGTTCATTTTTTAAATAGAGTGCCTTTGAAATAGTTAGTGTTTGTTATTCTATTATAAAATGAGAGTATGTTATGCCTAGGAGATTTGGAAAATTTAGAAAAGTAGAAGAGAGCAGATCATTTTTTTCCTTCTTTCTTCTATCTCCTCCTCCCACTCCAGTTCAAGCGGTCGCCAGCCCAGCGCCAGGGAGAACTGTTGTTCACAATCTTAGCTGTAGAGGGCAGAGCCCACTGGCTCATGTGGGAATCGAACCAGCGACCTCAGTGTTAGGAGCACTGGCGCTCCAACCACCCGAGCCTCTGGGCCGGCCCCAAAGCAGATCTTTATGAACAATAATGCACTGATAGCCTTCTTTTGCCTAGATGGTACATGCTTCAGGGGTCTACCTTTTGCATTTCTTTCTAAAGCAATCTGATTTCCTTCTCCCCTGTTCTTTCATTCTTGTGTGCTGTATTGTGGGGCTAGTGAGAAATAGCACCTTTCTGTATCTCAGACATGGTTGGGATGTCTCTTCACTCAGCCTTCATGAAGGATATGTTGTCAAGTATGTCCTGCAGGGAGGCCTGGCCCTTTAAGGCCTCAGCTACAGGACAGCCTGGTGTACTCATTGGCCCAATGACTCACCTCATTCTCTATTTTGCATCTGATCCCTTTTTTATTCTACCAGCTCCCAAGTTCACTTATATTCTTCTCTTAGACTCTCATATCGCTTATATCTCAGCAAGTTTCAGACCAGTCTCATGGTCTGACTTGGCCCCAGAACTTTCCCTCGTGACTTTTCCTTCTCTGGTGGACCAACCCTGACCAAGATTCAGGGTTGTTGTGAACAGAGCCATGATAACCTTCAGGCTGTTTCCTGCCAGCTTCCCAGAGGACACCCTGGTGCAGTGGAAGAACATGGGCTTTGGAGTCAGGCAATGTGAGTTTGAATCATGGCCTCTCACAATTGGGGCTACCATGTTTCCCTGAAAATAAGACCTAACCAGACAATCAGCTTTAATGTGTCTTTTGGAGCAAAAATTAATATAAGACCCAATCTTTATAATATAATATAATTAACATAATATAATATAACATAATATAATACTGGGTCTTATATTAATTTTTGCTCCAAAAGATGCATTAGAGCTGATTGTCCGGCTAGGTCTTATTTTCAGGGAAACACGGTAGTAACTGAACTTCACTGGGCTTCTTGTTGCTTCATCTGTAAAATGGGACAATGATACAGTCCGCCCTTCTGTAACACACTGTTAATTTTATTATTTATCTAACTTGTATAATGCATTCTATGTGTCAGGTATTTTGAGTGCTTTATAGATATTCACTCATTTATACAATTAGTTAAAGTCCTAAGAAAGCTTGGTTTATTTATTTATTTATTTGAGATGTTTATTTATTTTTAATGAAAATTTCATTATAAAAACATTGTTTCAGTGGAGGAAATAAAAAATGGGCTTAGGAGCTAGAGAATTTTAGACTTTTGGTAACAATTATTTTATTTTTCCTTGTGGGATTTTCAATAATAAAGTTTGTGTTAAAAAAAAATAGCTGTAAGTATTATGTAGTGAATGATGCCCACCCCCCCACACCCCCAGCCTGTTCCCAAAGATCTGTCCATCCAGAACCTGTGACTGTGACCTTATTTGGAAAAGGGGTTGTTGCAGATGTAATTGAGTTAATGATCTGGAGATGAGATCCTGTATGAACTGGATGGGACGTAATTCCAATGACAGATGGTTCTGTAAGAGGCAGAAGAGGAAAAGACATACACACACACAGTAGAAGGCCACGCGAAGATAGAGGTAGAGGTTGGAGTGATACATCAACATGCCAGGGAACTCCAAGGATTCCTGATGGCCACTGGGAGCTGTGAGAGAGGCATGACATGATTTTCCCTCAGAGCTTCTAGGAGGAACCAATTCTGCCAACACCTTCATTTTGGATTACTTGTCTCCAGAACTGTGGGAAAATTAATTTTTGTTGTTTTAAGCTACCATTTTTGTGGTAATTTATTGAATTTATTATGGCAACTCTAGGAAACGAACACAAGTACATTTTGGTATTGTAAGGTAAGAATCTTGAATTGGGGGATCAAAACAGAGCAGAAACTAACCTAAAAGTCACCAAATTATGAACAAAGCATAAAACCAGATCAAAAGCAATAGGTTTCTAGGCCTTAAACAGCAGCATAGCTCATTAGGACAAGCAGTTAACAAGAGAACATAAGGGCAAGTAAGTTAAACCAGCTGCACAAACAAAGCTGCTGAGTGGTGTTCTGTTCCTGGGATACCAGCCTTTGAAAGGTGAGGTGCTAATTCCCTATTACAATTGGGTAACGACCAACTGAAGTCCATATGATACAAAACATGTTCCCTGCTCAATCAAATTATATCCAGTAGACAAGTAAAAATTTGAGCAGTAGAAATTCCTGCATATGTTCTACCGCTTTACTGTGAAACTTAAACATGAAATAATGCAAATACAACTCCTAGCACATTTATTGGCCCATATAAAGTGTTTAATGCATGTTCTCTTTTCCCTGTAGGAAATAGGTGTTTATCAGCAATCCAAAGTATGTTTTATATACAGTAGGGTTGTTCTTTTAATAAATATCAATGATACCAATTCTCTCCTGAATTACTTACTTTTACAACATGACTTCCATGGTGTTCAAAATCATCAGGCCTTCAATGCCCCTGAAAAGAAACAAGAATTTATAATGACTAGCGGATGATATTATGATATGCACAGGGGTGATTTTTAAAATTTTGTAAGTTAAAAACTATATACTCGTGTCTTCAAAGAATGATGAGGAGAACAGAACCCAACACGATAAAATATAACATAACAGCAAACGTTCAAAGATTGTCCTCAGGTAATCTGTCTGTTCATTTATGCATTCATTCACACAATCACTCAGCGCTGCTAGCTAAACATTTGTTGTGTGTCCAGAACTTCATTAGGCACCCCTGAACTTGAAAACAATGCAGGTGAAAGTCCTAAGGAACGCTTAAGAGAAGACACACATGCAGCAGTTAGTGAAGAATTCTGAAATTATAGCAGCAGGGCTGTGTGGCTTTGCTCAGGAAAATTTTACATCACTTTGAAAGGGCAGAGAAGGGGAAAGAAAGCTTTTTGGATGAGGGCTTTCACATTGGGTGTTAAAGGAATATGAGACAAGGGACTTTACACATTTGTTTACAGCTCTGCTAATGACACACCATCCTTCCAATCTCCAGGCCTAAAACTACCACATAATGCCTAGCACATAATAGACACTCCACAAATATTTACTGATTTAAAAAAAAGGAATGAATGAGTCGTTGTTGCCTCCTCCATGCAGCTCCAGTCTTTCCAATGCATACATAGATCTGTTGGTGTCATTCACCAACTCTAAAGCTTCCCAAGACAGAAGAGATAAAAGTGATGCGACTACAATCTTTGGATCAAATAGTCTTGGGTTTGAGTTCCAAACACCTTCAGACTGGCTTCCATCCTATCCTATCTAATCCTAGCTCTCTTTTACAGATTTACTGTCCCTTTGATACCTAAATCTAACCATGTCACCCCTCTGACCCCCCATCTCTTGCTGAAAAACCTTCAGTGGCTGCCCCTCTGTCCTCAGAGTCTGGTGTCTACCATCCTCTCCAGCTTCTGTTTTCTCGACACTTACTTTCAACTCTTCACTGTTTGGAAGATGTCATGTTTTCTGTCTCCTCTGGGCCTTCACACATATGTAGGATGCTTTCCTTGGACTGTTTCTCTCTACTGTATGCCCTCCCCTACCCCATCCCCAGTATCAAGCTAACTCTCGTGCATCTTTCCGAGCTGGGTTTAAATGACACTTTATTCTTGAGGCCTTCCTTCCAGGTGGTCCCTGGGCTGTTGGGCTCACAGAGCACACACCATAGTTGATTGTAATAAAGGTTGTCTTTTCTACCTGGACTGGTGATGCTGTGAAGGCCTTGAGTGTGTCTGGTTCATGGTTGTCTTAGAACCTGGCGTAGGACCTGTGCTAATGAATGTCTTTTGAATACATTCATGAGATCTAAAGCTTGCTGGCTGCATGACCCTGGGCTGGGAACTTTGGCATTCAGAACCTCAATTGTATCTTTTGTAAAGTGAAGGTAATAGCTATCTCATAGGATCTTGTACACTACAAAGCATCAGGTAAATATCTACTTGTAATGGCCTCTGAGTAGACCCTCACTTGTCTTTTTACTTTGTCTCCTGCTTCTCCCATTAATGTATAGGTGGCACCAAACTGGACCTACTTGCTTTTTCTTAAACATTGTCCTATGTCCCATTTTTGTTCCATTGCTCATGCTGCTCCCTCTGCCTAGAACTTCCTTCCTCTCTTCTTCCCATCTCAAAAACTTCGTCTATCTCAACTCCATGGGGTCTCCCTTGATTGTCTTAGCCAAAAGTTACCTCTCCCTTCTTTAACTTTTGGGGTATTTTATCTTCCCCTCTCCTAGAACATGCATCACTTTCAAAATTGTGTTATGGGTAATTGTGTACAACTTCTAGGTTAGTAGGCTCTAGAGTTAGTCTTCTGGGATTCATTTTCCCGATCTGCCTACTTACTAGCTACACAACCATGGGCTAGTTAGTGAACTTATCTAAGCCTCAGTTTTTTAATCTGTAAAGTGGGAATAATAATAACATCTGTCTCATAAAGTTTTTTCTTGGGGAGGGAGGTGCATTAAATGAAATTATGTAAGTAGATAATTTAGCACAGCGCCAGATCCATAGTCAGTAAGTATATGCTTCACATAACATCATCATCATCTTTATCACCTTCTTCCTATGTGTAAGTTTCTTGAGGACAAAGACTACATTTTATAGGATCCCCAATGCCTGGCCTATAGTTAGTGCTCCATAAAGGTTTGTTGAATGCAGGCATAAATAATATAGGCAAATATGAGAAAATAATGACTTTTTCTTTCGCTATAAAATGATACAAATTTACTGCATTTTTGGGCTTTTTAGTAACCACGAGCCCTGTGGACTTCCTCAATGAGCATGAGCATTTTGTAATAGTGTCTAATAGAATAGGCCCACTATGTTGCCATCAGTCTGGAATTTGGAAAATTACAAGCAGAATTAAAGAACAGTGTTAGAATTATTTATTCTTTCTATGCCCCTTTATTGCATTCATTTTGGGAGAAATTATCTATTCTTATTTAATAAGAAGATTACATTACATATTCATGTAGAAAGAATTTTACCAATTTGTGGAAACTTTTCTCAGATCTTGCCTCATGTTAGATGTCAGGCAATGTTTCATTTGGAGAGAGAAAAAACAACTAGTTACTGTGATTTACAGTTAGGCAAGTTATTCTGAATTTCCTTGGTAAAAAGAAAATGAAAACTACATTTATAAAATATCATAGAGGTTCGTCTTCTAAACAGCCAGTTATCTGGAAAATATATGTAGTCATTTTTCTGACTTAATAAGGAGAGAAAGCAAGTTTCACTTATCTTAATTTTGCACGTAATGAATGTACCAGATGAGAGTTGGCTATGATATGTGACTGCTCTTTCATTAACAGATTAGATAATTGCCCTCTTGGAATGGACCAACTTTATTATTTAGCACCTGACTTTCTCCTGAAATAATCTAGAACTCTTTTGAAAGTCAGTGTGCAGAGCTCTGGTTAGAGGAATGATATAACGTATCCTGGGCACTGAGAAGTTCATGGCTTTCCACATGCTTTTGGAACGATTGGCCATTGCCTGCATGGTACCGCTTTAGAGGCAGTTGAAAGATCTGATCTCATTGAACTGGTCAGGGGTGAAATTCTACCACCGGGAATTCCATTCATTCCAGTTGGTTGGGGGAGGACTTAAGAGTAGGGAGCTTGGGAGGCAGCTTGGTGTAGAACAGCGGTTGCCAAACTGTGGTCTGTGAGCCAAGTTCAGTCCACGGTCCATTTTTGTAGAGCCCATAAGGTAAGAATGGCTTTTACATTTTTAAATGGTTGGGAAAAAAATCAAAAGAAGAAGAATACTTTGTAACATGTGAAAATTATATAAAATTCAAATTTCGGTCTCCGTGCGTGAAGTTTTCTTGGAACACAGTCACACTCGTGAGTTTATGTGTTGTCTAGGGTTGCTTTTGTTCTACAATGGCAGAGTTGACCAGCTGCAATAGAGGCTGTATGGCCCTTAAAGCCAAAATATTTAATATCTGGCCCTTTACAGAAAAAGTTTGCTGGTGTAAAGGAAAGAGCATTGAAAGCCATGGAGTCAGGCTTAGGGTTGAATCTCACCTCTTCTAGTTACTAGCTCCGTAACCTCAGTCCGGGTGACATTCATTCATTCATTCATTCATTCAATAAACATGTTTGAGTTCTTACTGTTTCCTAGAGACAGTGCTTGGCATTCGAGATGCAGTAGTTTTTGCACCTGAGGATTACCAATACCTAATCTGCTGACTTATGGGGAAGAATAAATACAATTAAGTATTCAAAGTGCCTAGCACATAGTAATTGCTCAAAAAATGATTTTTGGAAGTCCGCAAATAACCTTCTACCCTAGTATTTTGGAAGGGATTTAGGAGTGGGGTGAGGAGAGGCAGATTGATGAGCTGATGGCTAACAAGAAGCTAGACTGGTGTTTCTAATAGTGGTATGCTGAGGAATCTGGAGGGAAGAGAGGCATTGGAAAGGCAGGGAAGGGACACAGAAACATGACTTCAGTTGTCCTCCAAGCCTGTTTTGTTCCCATGTAAACTTCTATGGGTCTGAGTGTTGGGTGGCACATGGTCCTTTAATAACTACTAGTCAAAATATTCCTAGGAAGTGATAGAGTCAGAATTTTGAATCCTAGACATTTTGATTCTGGTGCTATCAGTCATTACACCAGTGTTTCGCAAATTGGGATATAGGTTCCATGGAGATATTATCAGGGGTCCTAGAGTTCTCTACAAGAACTTCTATACTTAGAGTATTATGATAATCTTAGAAAAGAAGAGGGGAAAAGGCAATAGAAGCATATTCTGGACACTCAAACCATTTTATAACCTAGTGTTGCCCTGTGGTGCCTTTCTCTAAGTTTGCATTTGTGTTTAGATTAGGTCATTTTAGCGGGCTAATGAGGAAAGAATGGAAGCAGCAGACTTAATAGGAAAATGATGTGTTGACACTATAGGAAAGTTAAGTTATATTACAGCTCACTCTAAGGACAAAGATTTCACAGTAATTCTAAATGAGAAAGGAGGTGGGAGAACTGAATCATCGCACAGCACACGGGGTACTGGTGTGCCATGAAACCTGGGCATGTTGAGAAGGGCAAGCCAGTTTTAGCAAAACCAGATCCACTGTGTAACTTGCATTTCATTAGTTTTGTGGTTTTGCTTGTATTTAATTTCTAAATTTGCTTTGGATTTGTAAATTGTACAAAAACTACGTACATAAGGACACTTTAAAAACTCGTTGTTTAAAACTACATTTTACCTCATTTAAGTGACGTGATTTCAGTGATATTCCAAATGATTCTTTATTATTATGTGTTCTTGCCTTATTTTGTAATTTAAGGCTTCATTGAATGGGGGCACTCTCTAAATTCTGTCCAAAATATTAAAAAAAATAGTCTAGAGCTGGAAAGAAGGCAGGAGAAAATTTTCCCATCAGTGTGTGGATGTCCTGTGCTTCTGTTGATGGGGTTGCTTTTCCATGCACGGAATATGTCCAAAAGAGATGAATATGGATCCTTCACTATGTTGTTTAAATTATAATCCTATTTCTTTCTGATGTTACTCCAGATCATTCAATTTCCATTTCTGTGACTTTTGCTTATCAATGAAATATTTTTTCATTAGGGTCTGATGCCAATGCTACTGTCTTAGGATGGTTCTTGGCTCTTCTTTATCCAGAAAAACAAGAGGAAAAGGAACAATCAGGCCCCCACCTCTCTGTACCTGCACTTATGTTATAAACAGGTTTGTTTTTTGTTGTCTATTCCTCCCTCTAGAGTGTAAACTCCATGGGGACAAGGATTTCCTCTTGTTTATTTTTTTCAGAGTTTCTAAACTAGGAGCACTTTTGCTCCTAGGGGATGCTTGGCAATGTCTGTAGTTCATTTTGGTTGTCATGACTGGGGTGGGGGCTATCACTGGCATCTAGTGGATAGAGGCTGAAGATGCTGCCTTATATCCTATAATGCACAGGACATCAATCCCCACCCCCAACAATAAAGAATGCAGTTTAGAATGTCAGTAGTGCTGAAGCTGAGAAACCCACAGTTAAAAATGTTGTCTGACAAATAGTATGGTCTTGTATTTGTTGACTAAATACAAAAAATAATTGGTATATACTATGTGTCAGGGAGTATGTTAGAGGCTTTATAGATGTAGCGAGATCATTAACTGACATATTAATTTGGCTCTGGTTCCCAATGTATTTTTCTTGGTCCCCATTCCAAACAGGTAGCTGCTGGTAGCATTTCCTGACCTTTAGAGTGTGTGACAAGGTTGAGAAGTGGCAGAAGAAAGGTTCTCTGCTTGACCTTGTGAAGGGTAAGTCACTGAGATTGTACAGTGTGTCCTGGAGGGGACTTTCTGTGACCTTGTAGAGAAGGAAGTATGGAGTCCTATTAATGACAAAGATCGAATTTCTTTCCAGCCTGTTGGACTAGGGGTTTGACATTGGATTTAATAAATTATTATGCCATTTTTTGTATATCTAAATTTGTGAAACAGGATTTATATATTTTATACATTACTTGATTTTAAAATTCTTAGGCAACTATACAATGATAGGCTTTATTATTATCCCCATTTTATAGTTGAGAAAGCTGAGATTCAGAGAGATGAATTAACTTACTTCAGATCATGTATATTATAAATGAAAAACTCATGATTTGAGCCTACCTCAGTCTGACTTCAAATCCCCAAACGAAGACTGTCTTTTTCTGACTGGAAGAAGCTTATGGGTAAAGGAATAAACCTGAGTGTTCACAAAGTACAAAAACTTCCTTCCCAAACCATCCCCTTTCTCCCTAGAGTGGTTTTTGCTTCTGTAAATGGTTTTCTCTTTCTCCCTAGGTGGGCTATTGATTAATTATCTAATACTCGCACCTACCATGTCTAAGATACTCAGTTACCAGAGATGGCTTATAGGTTTTATTTCACGTGTCATCTCTGATCATTTAGCAATGGCTATAAATGTCTTGAGAAAGATTCTCAGGCTGAGTCTGGGAACAGAGCCATCATCAATTAGCTGTCTGTTCTTGGGTCTAGTGGTTTGCACACATTCCACACATTTACATTCCCTGTTCGGGGCACTAGGGGGCAATCAAAGATGAACAAGGTCCCCGATGGAAATAATCCTTCAAGATTCAGCTCCATTCCGACCACCTCCAGAAGCTTTCCTGATCATCTCAGTTTCTCTCTTTTTTCTAATCCTATAGCCACAATCTAAGCAGAAATATTCCCATGAAACTTAGTACAGCTGCAGTGTAATGCTTTTCATGTCTGTGTCTTACTTCCTCAGTGGACAGTAAGGCCTTGGAGATCAGTGGGTAGTACTCAGGGAGCCCCACATCTCTCCTGTGACTTAAGGCAATAAGAATTCAATGAATATTTGTTGAACAGAGGATTAAATAAATTAATGAATGAAGTGGGTTATGACATACCAGGACTTTTATACCTATTGAGTTGAAGAATGTACAAATACATACATGATCCCAAAATGAAACAATTAATGCCTAGCATAGCAAGGGACCTTCAGGATCTTGCTCCAGCGCTGCGATCAGGATTTGTTCTGCCTGGTCAGTATTCCTCAAACACCTGTTGTTATTAAATATTTTGAATATCTAGACTGAACATTTCAATCCAAAAGTGAAACCCCTTCCAGGTGTCATCATTCCTACACCTGTTTTATTTGTCTCCTATGGTTATCCCCACCCAACATACTCCATATTTACCCGTTTGCCTTCCCCCTCACAAGGGAGAAGAATGCAATGCAGACAGTGCTTTTGGCTTTTTTAGTGACTGCTTGTTTCTGTTACCTATTGCTGCATCAACAAACAACCCCAAACTGATTTCATTATGTGCAATGATTTTATGGATCAGGAGGAATTCAGACAGGGTACACATTAGGTGTATTAGTTTTCCACTGATGCATAACAAATTACCACAAATTTAGCAGCTTAAAATAAGATACATCTATTATCTCAGTGGGTCAGGAATCTGGGTATAGCTTGACTGGGTCCTCTGCTCAGAGATTCACAAGATTGCAATCAAGATGTTGGCCAGGTTGTAAAGCTTATAAGGTGATTGGGAGAATTCAGTTTCTTGTGGTTGTAGAACTGTGGTCCACACAGTTAATATAAACCCAGTCTTATTTTACTATTATATAAGACCAGGTAATATAATATAATATAATATAATATAATATAATATAATATAATATAATATATATAATATAGTGTAATATAATATAATACCGGGTCTTATTATTAATTTTTGCTCCAAAAGACGCGTTAGATCTGATGGTCCGGCTAGGTCTTTTTGGGGGGGAAACACGGTAGCATCACTTCTGTGCCACAAACTTGTACAGATTCCAAGGATATAGACCCTTCCTTTTGATGAGAGGAATGGCAAGAAATCTGTACCCATTATTATTTTTAAAAAAATATATCACTTTGTTATGTCTCCAGTAGGCATGCAATAAATATTTGTTGAATTAAAGAAATATTTTTCTAATGAATCTAATTCAGACTAAGATGGAATTATATCAAGGAAAACTGGCAGAGACTCAAATGATGAATGAGTTGAGTAAGTTATAGGAAAAGCATTTTGGGCAGAGAGAACAGCATATACAAATGCATAGGAACATGAAGAAACTGTGTACATTAGGTCAAATACAGGTAGTTCAGTGTAGCTAGAACATAGAGTGTGTATGGAGCAGTGGGAGGTGATGAATGTGGAGAGATGGGCAGGGGCTGGGTTATGGGGGACTTGTGGGTCATGCTATGGAGATTTCCTGAAAGAGCAAGAAAGACATTGAAGAGTGTCACGAGTTCAGGTAAGCATTCTAGAAAGATTCTTATGTCTGCAGTATAGAAGGTAGATTGGAGGTATGGAGAGCAGTGAGCTGGCTGGCTGCTATAATAATTCAGGCAAGAGGCAATGAGAATGAATTGTGCCTTTGCATGAGGAATGGAGAAGAGAGGACAGTTTTCCACATCAGAGTCTCAGTCAATAATTTTAGTATTGCTTTACTTATTTATTTTTGCATTCATTGCAATCTGAATTCCTGGCCTTACTATTCATCACAGAGTTTGATGCTTATCTGGAATGCATGGATGTTGAAACTCATTGGCATACGTCGGGCACAGTGTACAGTGCATCTGATCACTACTCCCCACACAATCTTTACAGCTCAGCTCTGGACTGGCTCCCTTGGTGATGAGATAAATACATTGAGATGAAGCCACGACAGTCACCTTGGCTTGGGATACAGCAAGGAGATAGAATCTGATTCCTGCTTTGCTTGTGTTCAAAGCAGCATGACATATTTGTACAGCAGTATTCTCTCTGGAGTGTCAAGTACTTAATAAATATCACCTCTGCACATTTTTGCAAATAGATCCAGTTGAATTCCCAGGTTGCAGAGTTTCTGTGGTGAATAAGCTTCTTCTATTGTTTTTTTCCTCACTAGAAAATTATCAAAGGGCTGGTCACTGTTAGGACCAGGACAAATTCTTCATTCCTTCCTGCTGATGGAGGAAAAAGGAGCATGACCCTTCTGTTACAGACTTGAGAAACCAGCTGGTCAGTGAGGAAGCCCAGGGGAAATTGAGATCACACATCCCATCTCCTGTAACTAATGAATTTGTCACCTTTGGTACTTAAACAAGCATATTGGATTTAATAAGTGTTAAGAAAAATCTAGACCCTGAGAATTCCTTCAATTCAATTCCAACAAATATTTATTGAACACCTACTATATGGAAGTACTGTGAGATCAAAGCAACAAAAATGAGAAATCACAATGCGAGAGCAATAACAACAAAAATCTCTTTCCTCATGAAGCTCACATTCCAATGAGTGGAAACAATAATCATAATAAAGAAATTATAACAAAGGTTATATGTTAGAAGTAGTAATTAAAATTCATAGTATGTTAGAAGGTGATATGTTTTATGGAAAAAAACAAACCTGAGTAAAGGGGGTTGAGAGATAAGCAGAGCATGGTTTGCAATCTTAAATAGGGTGGTCATAGTATGCTTATTAAGAGATCTTTTCAATTATCCTCCACTCCACTCAGTTATATTTGAATGAAGAAATCCTTACTCTTGAGCCACTTAAATTGCTTGATCTCTCTGAATCTCAGTCTTCTCATTCATTCACTCATTCAAACAACATACATCTGTTGTATTAATGGTGTTGTTCCCATCTATATTTTGGAAAATATCAATAAGTAATCGACACAATCATTGCTGTCATGGAGCATCTAATTTAGTAAGAAGGCAGACTTTCAACAAGTCATTCTCAGAAAGTACAATGGATGCTCTGGGAGGGAAAGCTTTGAGTGCTGTGAGAGCAGATCATAAAGGGATGTCTAATCTAATCTTTGAGTCAGGAAAGGCCTCTGAGAAATGTCATTTAAGCTGAAGCCTGAAGAGTAACTAGTAACGTGGGTGGGCTAGGATGGGAAAGGGTCCTCCATGCAGAGGAAACAGCCTGTGCAAATGAGAGTCTGGGGCCTTGATCACTTGACAGAGAAGTTCACTGTGGCTGGAGCACAGAGGGCAAGGTGGAAGTTGTCTGGCGAGGAAAGTCGAGGTCCAATCACACAGTGCTTGTAGCCAGGTCAATTATCTGCAAAAGGAAGTAAAGAATGATACGCAGCATCTTGCATTGAGTAGGTGTTCAATAAGTGATAGACTGTTAACCATATAAATGATGATAATAATAATAATGAACTAGAGCATGTAAAACCCTAAACCAGTTGCAAGTTGGAGTCCTTAGTGTATCTTCTGGTAAAGTAAGCTACGTCTCAGTGGCAGGAGGCTGACTTGGGTTGGTGTTTAAGGGAAAGCTGAGTTCTCTGTTGACTTCTGAGCCCAACATAAACAATCTCTTGGTAGGGTGATAAAGTAAAAGAATTCGAAATTGGAGACAGATCCTTCTGGCTTTCAATGTTAAGTCTTCCACTTACTAGCTCTGTGACCTAGGACAAGTCTTTTATCTCTCTGGATCTCAATGACCTTATCAGTAAAATAGAGAAAATAATACTATTTACTCTCAAAGGTCTGATAGAGGATCGAATGAAACAATATTTGGGAAATTGTATTGCGATTTCCAAAGTGCTACAGTTTGGTTCGATTTACTCTTGGGCACTTTGATGGGAAAAAAGTCTAAGAAAAGGCCTTCTCTTTGGATTTTCCCCAGACCAGATTCTTTCCATCATTACTGCACTGCAGTTCAACGTATTTCTCATCCAGTGCGCTAATGCTTTCTTTGATTGTTGAGTCAATTCTCTTTGTGAGGCCCCATTTCATTATGGTGCTGCTCTAAAATTCAGTCCAAGCTAAAAGCAAATACACAATCAGGAACTAGGGGGCAGGTCACGTTACATTCATTCACACTTCTCTACAAATAATGGGATCTGTTTAGATGGCAACAGACAAGTCTAATCTCCTCCATATTACTATAGTTATTAACTACTACTCCTAAAATCTATCAAGTTATCCTTATTGTTATTATTATGAAACTTCATCCCATTTCCATGTCATAAAGATAAACCAAATCTCATTTCAATTAGTTACAGCAGGAGAGAATGAACTTTAAACAGACATTTAATTTCTGAAAAAAAAATTAGGAAGTTCTTCATGGAAATGTTATGGCATTTTGAAACAGATTAATAGTTCAGTGTGAACACATCCACCCTGCAGCTAAACGATGGGTGTATGACGATGAGGAGACAGGTTAAATGAGCAAAACCAGTTGATACCACTGCTTTGGTTCTAATCAAATAATATTCACGTTATGACTCTTTAGTGTTATTCTTTTTTTCATTCACTTTAAGGGTTGAATTATTGGTCTTGTGCTATGGGTGTATTTTATTTATTAATAAAAAATAGTTGACTTTCAGGGTGATAATACAATTTAACAAAATCTTGCCAAACTAAATGCTGTGGAGAGACTCACATTCTCCCTCAAAAGATCAATCTTCCAAGATGTCCACCTGTCTCTGGGGCAGAGGTGGAGGGGGCCGGTAGCTTATTAAAGCTTGTCCATCGTTTTTTTTTCTTTTCTTTTCTTTTTATTAACATTCATATCCAAGAGTGTGCCCACTTTTCAGCAGCTGAACATGACAAGGGGAAAAGGTTTCAATGATGAATTCTTGTGTGTGTCTGTAAATTTCATGCTTGTGGAGTTGGATTAATAGCAAGGGAGACTGAAGTCCTTTTGTTCTTGCACAAACAGCTACAAAGCAGAGAGCAACAAGTGAGCTTCCCAGTCTAGCAAGGCCTCGAGGCATGACTGGAGGGACCTCCTAGTCAATCTCTGGCCTCTCTTCTGAGGGCTAATTATGGCATTTGTTCCACTGGGACCTGGATAGAAACCACGAAACGAATGTCAGCGAGACTTCAACGCTTCTTTCAGCCTCCCTGAAGGCTGGGTTTGCATGAAATCTTCTAGATTTAAATTTGTTGCCATGGAATTACCATCCAAGGCCTTTATATACCTTTCAGTCCTCAGGGAAAGAAAATAGAAGCTAATCTGGCTGCTGTGGGTTACAGAAGGATTGGTCTTTGAATATTTGGAACCAGTCCTTTGCTCCAGGGCACTAGAACTGTGTGATGGGATTAAAACTTGTCTTCCTGGAAAAGAGAGACCATCTCACTGCACTACAGTGTTACAAAGCCCTTTGGGAGGGATCTGTTGTAGACAATTGAAATAAAGTTAATACGGCCTTGACTTTTTATCTAATATCATGTTTTAAAAGAAGCTCAAAGTATTTCATTTAATTCAGTTTAGTACATTTTCTGGCCCTACTAATTAGGTAGTTTAGTGGCTAGGAACACTGGTTCTTAAATAAGGTCTTGTCTTCAATAACTCTTTGCAGAAAAATGAGAAAAATAAGGAAAATGTAGCAAGCTTTTCTATAAAGCCTAATTTATTCTTCTGCTTCAGTTGTTAAAGATATCCTTTCTTTTATGAAATGATGCTGATGGTAGATGGTAGTTGTTTCTTTTTAAATGCTCTTTACAGAATACAAAAGATGGTAAACTTAGGTTTATTCTCATATTTTAAAAAAAGTTTTTGTGGTTTTCTTTGTTTGGTTGTTCTTTAATTTTCAGGTTAACAAAATCCCCAAATCTGAAAACCACTCTCTCAGAGCACAGGTTTTGGTGTTAACAGAAATTGACTTTATGACTTACCAGTTATTTGACTTTGATTAAGATATAATAATTACTTTTCTGAGCATTGATTTTCTCATTTGTAAAATGAATATCAAAGGGTGTATCTCACAGAGATATTGTAAGCTAACAATATTCATAAAAGTAAAAAATTGGAAAAAGTCAAATTTGATGGGCATAAATAGCCATCAATGGGTGATTGGAAAAACAAACTGTGGTATATCTACGCAATGGAATACTATTCAGCAATAAAATGAAAATAAGACCTAGCCGGACAATCAGCTCTAATGCATGTTTTGGAGCAAAAATTAATATAAGACCCAGTCTTATTTTACTGTAAGACTGGGTATAATATAATATAATATAATATAATATAATATAATATAATATAATATAATATAATACAATATGACTGGGTCAATATCATATAATACAATATAATGTAACATAATATATTATAATATTGGGTCTTACATTAATTTTTGCTCCATAAGACTCATTAGAGCTGATTGTCCGGCTAGGTCTTATTTTCGGGGAAACAGGGTACTATACTGTGGATGAACCTCAAAAATATTATGCTAAGTAAAAGAGCTAGGCACACAAGACCATATGTGATATCATTCCACTTATATGAAAGGTCCAGAAAAGATAAATCTATATAGACAGAGAATAGATTGGGGATTCCCTGGGGTTGGGAATGAGAATAGGGATTGAATGTGAGTGGACAGGAGGGATCTCTCTGGGGTAACAGAAATATTGTAAAACAGGGCCATAGTGATGGTGTGCAATTCTGTGTGTTTACAAGGAAATCATTGAATTATACACTTAAAATGGGTGAATTTTGGGGTATGTAAATTATATTTCAATAAAGCTGTTTAAAAATAATTTAAAAAAGACAAATGTAAAACAAAATAGAGCTAATGTCTGTGAAGTACCTAGCCCAGTGCTGCTATGTAGTGTGTGTGCAATGAAGAAAATCATAGAACTGTATTTGCTAACCTTTCAGAGAACTCCCTCCTCCACCGTGATTTGTTAGACTTTGCATGAGTGACAAATTAGTTAAAGCCACTATGATTTCACTGTATATATGTTACTACAGCTGATATTATCAAGTGGTGAGACAAGACCTATACAACAAAGTCATTAGATTCTGAAATAAGCCATTTTAAGATTAAATGCCAAAAAGAGCTACACAGATAGTTGTTGATCTGGGACTTCAGAAACAGGTAAGTTCTCTGTGTCAAGAAGAGGTCCCTAGGGCCGACCCGGTGGCTCAGGCGGTCAGAGCTCTGTGCTCCTAACTCCGAAGGCTGCCGGTTCAATTCCCACATGGGCCAGTGGGCTCTCAACCACAAGGTTGCCAGTTCAATTCCTCAACTCCCGCAAGGGATGCTGGGCAGCGCCTCCTGCAACTAAGATTGAACACGGCACCTTGAGCTGAGCTGCCGCTGAGCTTGCAATGGCTCAGTTGGTTGGAGCACGTCCTCTCAACCAAAAGGTTGCCGCTTCGACTCCCACAATGGATGGTGGGCTGCGCCCCTGCAACTAGAAAACGGCAACTTGACCTGGAGCTGAGCTGCACTCTCCACAACTAAGACTGAAAGGACAACTTGAAGCTGAACGGCACCCTCCACAACTAAGATTGAAAGGCCAACAACTTGACTTGGAAAAAAAAAAGTCCTGGAAGTACACACTGTTCCCCAATAAAGTCCTGTTCCCCTTCCCCCAATAAAATCTTAAAAAAAAAAAAAAAAAGAAGAGGTCCTAAGGTGGATCATTGAAGAATGGGGAAGAAATCAGAAAGAAGAGAAGAGGCAGAAGAATGGCCTAGGAGAGGAAAGCAGGGTAAACGCAGTCAGAGAAATGTTGAGTACAAACACATAGGGAGTGCCAGGGAAGAGAATGGACTTTAAAGACAGACAAATTTGGGTTCAAAGTCTGGATCCACCATTTGCAAACTGGGTGACCTTGAGTTAATAACTTCTGAGACCCAAATTTCATTAACTATAATAAAAGGATGATAATAATACCTGTCTTCTAGGATTAATGTGAGTATTAAGTGAGATATCCTACATAAATCTCTTAGCACAATGCCAGACTTATAGAAAGTATTTAATAAACATGAATTTCCTTTCCTCTTATGTCTTCTTAGAGGTGATAATTTGGTTATGGAAGGAGTACATACTGGCAATGATGTTTTTAAAAAGACAATATCAAAAAAAAAGACAATATCAGATTAAAACTAATTAATTATACAGTCAGATATTTTTACCAACTGAAGATCTAGTTTATCAGTAAATGCATCCTGCATTTCTCCTTGGCAATACTCATGACAGTTTTTAAAAAATCAAATTTATTTTGATATAATGTACATGTAACATACTGCACTCATTTAAAGTTTACAATCCAGTGAGTTTTGACAAATGTATAAACCATTGTAACCACCATCACAGTGAAGATACAGAGCATTTCTATTATTCTCAGAAGTTCTCTATGCCCCTTTGCAGGTATCCTACCCTTTATACCTGGCCACTGGCAGATTTCCTGTGCTACTGGTTAGTTTGTTTTTTCTAGAATTTTATATAAATGGAATCATACATTTTAGTAGTCCATTTCATCTTATTGCAAAGTGGTATTCCATGGTGTGGATATATCATAATTTATTTATCCGTTTACCTGATGGTAGAAATTTAGATTGTTTCTAGTTTTTAGCTATTATGAATAAAACTGCTGTAAATATTCAAGTACAGCCTGGTAGACATATGTTTTCATTTCTTTGGGGTAAATATCTAGGAGTGGAATTTCTGTGTCATAAAATATGTTTAACTTTATAAGAAGAACCTTCCAAACTTGCCCCAAGTGGTTGTCCCATTTTATATTCCAGCCAGCAGTGTATGAGTTCCAATTTCCCACATCTTCAACAGCATTATGTATTGTCAGTCACTTCAGTTTTAGCTATTGTAATAGGTATGTGGTGGTATCTTATTGTAGTTTTAATTTACATTTTCCTGGTGACTACTGATGTTGGGTCTATGAGCCATTTGTATATTTTCTTTTTTTAAATTTTTTATTATTAGTTTCAGGTGTAAAACACAATGTAATAGTTAGCATTTATACCCCTCACAAAATGTATATTTTCTTTTGAGGAATATCTGTTCAAGAGTTTTGTCCATTTAAGAATTTGGGCTCTGGTAGTTTTAATTATTTTTTGAATGTCTGTCTTACATACAAAAGTGTAAACTCCATGAGTTACTGCATCCCCAGGCCCTGCCACAATTCCTGGTAAAATATAGGCTCAGTAAGTATTTGTTGACTGATTTGACTGATGTGTGGATTTATTAGAAGATGTGGAATGGCTCTATAAATGTTGGTGGTCTGTTTATTTCTTTCAGAATCAGGAGAATCACTCACTCATAACTATCTCTGGTGGTTTAGTAAACAGTTCCTGGGGGTTGATCATTTGAGAAATCTGAGTTTGAAACAAGAGAGACTATCATCATTATTAAATATTTATTGAATTCCCCAAAGTTTGAGGCACCAGGGTAGGTGTTTAGGCATTAGACTTCATTCTTGCCTTCAGGAAGCTTATGGTCTACTTGGAGATGTAAGACATAGAGGTCTACTCAGGGGCCATACTCAGGATCAAATGAGGGAATAATAGAAGCTGTTGCTCCCAACTCCTGAGTCTGGGAAATCCAGAGGAAGGAAAGTTAACAACCTGCTTGGGACATTGGGAAATAACACCTTCATGGAGGAGGTGAGATAGGAGATGAGTCTGGAGGCTGGAAAGAATTAGGATGTTTGAGGATGAAAGGGTAGGGAAAGGAACCACAATTTGGAAGAGGGAAAGGGATGGCATGAGGTAAAGCACAGAGGTGAAAAGGCTCAGGGAATGGCCTGTAGCCCAGCTTGAAATAAGACTGGAGAGTAGGGTGGGGCATTGTGGTAAGAATGCTCAATGTACCTACCTCTTGGGGAGAATTGCCCTAGAATAGATAAAGGCTTTTTGGAGGAAAACCCATGACACAAATTCTTTCTCACTTGTTCTAGTCAACAGTAAGTGGTAAGACCCTTTTCAGGATACTAGACAGATTAGGCACCATACTTTGAACTCCCATGACATCCTATACCTCTCCATGTCTACGTTTCTTATGCTTGTGATTTACTTGATTTGCTAGGTTATAAGCTGAAGGAGGGTGGGAAACATGTTGGCCTTCTTCTCTGTTGTATTTCCAGGGCCTGTTTGTTTAATGAGCAAATGAGTAAAAAAATGAAATTTATTTTTGAGATTTAGAATGTTTGCAATGAAATAAATAGTATTTGTGAATTTCTACAGTTGTTATGATAATAGTGAGCTACCCAACTGACTGGAATGTTTAATTGAACATTTAAAATTTTTTTTTAAGTTCTAGATTTCATTTCAGTACTGCCTTTCTTTTTTTTTGGCGGGAGTCTTTTCCTTCTATAATAATAAGAGCTATCATTGACAAAGACCTGTAGTCTGTGCCAGACATTCTGTTAAAAATGTTTTTTTTTTTTACACAAGATGAGAAAACTGATGTCAAGAGAAACTGAGTAAGTGGCAGAATTGGGGTCTGAATTCAGGTGTGTCTGGGTGTAACGTTAGTGTTTTTAACCATTCCATCCTACTGGGACATCAAATTGCTGTTATGCTGTTGCTTCTCTAAACAGAATTCTTCAACTTGGGCTCATTATTCCCACAGAGACTTGTGGGTTATGCTCTTGATTTGATCCAAAGTGTGAATTTGAGTATCCAGGTCTCACCTAGTGTCTGCTGGCCAGATACGTGAGGTACAGTGGCTGGTGCTTGCAGAACAGGGCAGACCATTCACACAGGGCTACCATACTTTTCTAGGGCACATTTGGAGAGAAAATTCTAGCTTCACTGTTGTAGCTACTTTGCACTATAGTTTTTGTTAGCTTGCTGTTCTAGTGCAAATTTGGAGACAGCCTATTAATGTCATTTGAAATGGATTCAAAGTTTTTGCCTTTCTCTGAAATTCCTGAGATTTGAGATGGGAGATATTCTAAATTAGGTAATATCTGCTGGGATGCTCGCATAGATTGGCTCCAGTGGATGTCCAACCTAACCTTGTACCTCCTTGCTTTGTAAATTTTATAACACCTTAAAAATTCTACGTGAAATCTCTGCTATTAAAAAAAAGAAGAAGAAAGAATTCAATGGAAATTTATGAGGCTTTTTCTCTATGCATTAACTATAGGTAAATCTGATTTTGGAAATAGTGTGGGATACACCTCCTGAAGCCAACTATTAGGCTAAAGTTTAAATACCAAAGTCGCTTCCCCTTCATACCATGTTTCTCTGAAAATAAGACCTAGTTGGACCATCAGCTCTAATGCATCTTTTGGAGCAAAACTTAATATAAGACCTGGTCTTATTATATTATTATGTTATATTATATTATATATTATATTATACTATATTACAAAAGATCCAGTCTTATATAATAGTAAAGTAAGACCAGGTCTTATATTAATTTTTGCTCCAAAACACACATTAGAGTTGATGGTCCGGCTAGGTCTTATTTTCGGGGAAACAGTATTTTCAACTGGCTTGCAGATATATTTTTCCATCTTTTTCTAGGTATTTTGCAGACAATGTGTGTGTGCCTCCATGCACATATATGTTCCAGCATGGTTCTTTAAAGCAAATAGTTTTGGTAATGTAAAAAACATATTCAAAGTAAGCCATTGCATTTGTCACATATCCTATATGCCTTTGAGCACAATCCCTGAAATTCATTTAATGGGCATTCACTTAGAATTTTCTGAAGAACAATTTCTCTGTAAATTATTAACTTTTTATTGCCACATTTCCCAGATTCAATTAGATTAACATTTAGTGTCATTTCTCAAACAGAGATAATCATCCTGATTATGCTTTGAAGAAAGAACTTGCATGTTATATACCTTTTAGGCTTTTAATTTATCTTATTTATTTGGCAGCTACGTGTATATGTGCCGGGGCAGAGAGACGCTGCAGAGGATGATATTGATGGGACTGATAAGTTGAGAATCATTCAATATCGAGTTTATGGCATTTGGTTTCCTCTGCCGTGGGCATATCAGAAAGCCGATAAAATATGCAGGCTGAAGAGGCTGGGTTCCCTAAGTGGCTTCTGAATACAACATTTATTTCTAGCCAGTAAAGTTTAGCAAACCATGTCCAGTGCTGTTGACAAGTAGCACAAACCGAATGACAACAGTGCACTTTTGATGTGTTGGCTAAGGTAGGCTTTGGAACTCACTGCTTTACTGTCTCTCAGCAGTATGTGGTCAAGTCCTAAGCAGTAGGGATGCCCACCCCAAACCCCTTGTATGGTAGCAGCTACTTCAAACATAGTTTCATGAATAGGAGCTCATTTGACCCTTGACCAGAACCAGGCTCTAAATTGGCAGACAGAGAATCGGAGTAATTTGTATCATTTCAATTAGTTACTCGCTGCATAACGGGGAGGTCACGACTTTCTGCCAGGATTACTGCCCATGGCAACCCAGCTTGAATGTACCATCAGTTTCCAAATACTTTCACTTAATAAATGTAAGTTCATAAACAAGGCTCAATTGTTGGGGGTACACAACAAAGTGAATTATCCACTCTACGATTAAATGAGCGGAAGATGACATAACTTTGTCGGCGAGATCCTTTCAAATTTTTTTTTTTTTAAGAGAGAAGCTGATAAATGGGGTTAATAACATTGGCTGAATGAGCGGTATTGATCTTTGGCTGTGTAAAACAGCCAGGAAAGAAGTGAGTTTGTGTAAGAGCCCTGTTGTTGTAGTTCTAAAAGCCGGCAGTTTTCTTTCACTGTTTGCTCTGCACAACCAAAATTCAGAAATCTTAAAATCAATGTTGCCATTGTTGGGTCCAAACAGCACACCCTTCCACAGACAATGCAAAGAATTTCAAAATATAGATAGCTCCCTGATACATACAGATCTGATTGTAAGGCACATTGGGTTGTTTTCTTTCTTGAATAGAAAGGGCAGCTTGTTCCAGGGAGAAGACAATGGTGTGTCTAGATGCCTGTGAAACTTCATGAACCCAGTGCAATAATTCAAGCCTTTGATTTGAAAAATGTTTTGTATGTCTTCCTCCACATCTGCAAATACCTCCACTTTCCCTTGATGCCAGCCAAGAGTTGTTAGCAAGTCAATGTTTTCCACTTGAGGAAGAAAAAAAAAGTTCAGCACGTACATAAGTTTTGCTATTTGGCTTTTGTTTTTTGAATTAAAATAAAGGTTTCCTTCTTTCATGTCACAATCTATTAGCCACCAGGAAACCTGGTATCACAGTTCTCTCCCATTCACCCCTGCATTTGTAGCAGATTTGACGGTGTGTGGAAACCAACACGGGTGCTGCTCTGTGACTGTGTCACCTACAATCAGCTTGTGCTGTGGCTCAGATTAATCGTGACAGTAGGCAATATTTCCAACATTATTAGAAGAGAAACCTAATATTTTGGGACATCAGGGATCTCTGAGCTGTTGTCCATCAAACTGAGAACCTTCATTTCCTACTCCTTGGATGGGTAACCTTAAGTTTTAACCACTTAATGGACAAAACACTTCTTCAACCAGAAATAAATAAAAATAAAAATAAAAATTCAGAGGGAAGTGGGGGCTATTCTGGTATTTCAAGTTATGTCATGGGGTCATTCCCAACAGGTTTGATAGTTATGCTGTCCGGCAGCAGACTCCCATTCTTTCTTGAAATGTACCCACTCAGAGTATCCTACATCTTTCTAAATTTTCATCTTTAAGATGCTTTGTTATTAAATCTGTGGACGATTGTAAAATAGAGATCTCTACAATCCTGTTGAACTTTCATCTAATTCAGTTTCTATCGTGCAAACAAAATGAAGATTTGCCAAGGATGTCACATGAACAGTTTACAGGAAGGAGATTCAGGGTGTATTTGAAGGATATTTATTAAAAATCAACATTATGTAACTATAGATTAAAGGCATATATGCCAAGTACACGATTAAATGTGACAGTACTATTTAGAAAGTGGGTGGTTTTCAGGTCTGTATGTACCTGCTTTCATGTACTTTTTACTTTTTGTCTGAATAATTTCGTTTACCTGAACAGGACTGAAAAGTGGTCACTCTACTGAACTTCTGAATCTGATATTTCTTCTTTGTCATTGAAAAGAAAGAGTATCAGATGAGCTTGCAGACACTATAGAGACCATACCATTATTCGTATCTTACTCAGTGGTCCCAAACCCTTTTGGATCAAATTTTTACTGAATATCTAGTATGTTCTAGACACTCGGGATTTTAAAAAGTCTTTTGCCCTTCATACCAAGACAGTGCACTGTGCTTTGAGAATCTGGTTCCTGTGAGATAGCCTAATGTTTCATGTATTCAGCTCAGAGGTACAGGAAACTAGAGCAACCAGGGGACTGCATGGTGTTTGGATTCTTGTTTTAGACGTTTCTAGGGGCTAGACGTTTCCTAGCCCCTAGAAAAGTGTAAGTTCTCAATAAATACATGTGGAGTGAATGATTCCTAAGCTAATGTATAGATAGGCAGTCTTATCAGAAAGAGACCAAAGTCTTGATATATTTCCTTGCTTTTAGTAGGTTTTAGTGTGTGAGCAGCTTAACATTTTCCAACTGAATTCCTAACTAATTTATATAATAACAAATACTGTACAATTAACTGATCACTCTCTACCTTTTCTTTTCAACCTCAAGAAAAGAACCTGATAAAGTTCAGGACATTTTCCAGGACCTTTCTTCCCTTTTTTAGGCTTCGACTGCTCCCAGGTCTATCCATCATCATTTTAGCTTTGAAAGTTGGTTCATTTGTCTTGGTCCCTTAGCACTGTCACCTCAAGCTTCGAAGGTTGAGTCCCAATTTCTTGTACGTGGTCTTTCATTGGCCTACTCCCTGCTGATACCCACTCCATCATTCGTATAGCTATTTGATCTATTTGGTTTTCTACGTGTCAGACTCTGCCCAGCCACCTGATGGTTTTTGGTTCCAGGCTTGTCACAGATTCCCCATTCTCTTTCTGGCTTGTCATTCTGTTACTATGCTAAGCTTAATTTCTTCCTTCATCCTTTTAATTAAGAAACAGTTTATTGCATTTTTTTTTCTGATTACGAAGTCACATTTTGTTACAGAAATTTTGGAAAATGAAGAAAAGCACAGTGAAAACCCAAAACATCTGTAATGTCCACCATGTAGAAAGCATCACTGTTGCCATTTGAGTTTCTAGGTGTGTTTTCTTTTTTTCTTCTTCCCTATTCTCCTTTGTTCCTTATTTTTTTTCTTCTCATATATTTTTTAGGTAATTTGGGGTAGCTTAGAAAATTATTGGCTCCTTGGGCATTTTTTTTCTTTTCATCAAAAACATTACTTGGAGCATTTTTCTTCAAAGATTATCTCCAAATGCTATAAAATTCCGTTTTCTTCTATTGCCTCTGTAATTTTCCTTCTCATTTCCTTCCCACAGTTTCAGGCCTGCATAAAATAACTCATAGTTTAATATAATGCATGTTCTCCATACCCCTTTCGGTTTGGCCTGCTTGGATGTACTCTGTTATGAAGTTTTAATCTTGTAATAAGATTGTAATCTTCTTTGCTTTTCCACACATGACTGGCACTTTTTTTTTTTTTGGACAGGGAAAAATATAGGGTATTTCAAGCCCTTATGCCTCACAAACTCTATTACTGGTGGTTTAGCTGCTAAGGAACATAGGGTATAATACCCAGATTACCCTTCTGGACTTCTCAACTAGTAAAGAGAATTGTGTGTGTCATCAAGATGTCAGGCATCATTCTACAAGATACAGGCTGGTTTTTGTCTTTCTAAAATGTTACAGGCCTTCTTGATCATTCATTCATTCATTCATTCATTCATTCATTCATTCATTCACTTATCCAGCAAAAATTTATGGAACATCTGTTTGTCCAATAGAAATATTAATATAAAGTAAGCCATAAATATGAAACAAGTAATTTGATTTTTTTCTAGTAGCCACATTAAAAAAGAAAAAATTATCAAGTAAATACTTTTAGTAGTATAGTCTATTTAACCCAGTACATTCAAAATATTATATATGTAATTAATATAAAATTATTGAGATTTTTTTTTCCCCTGTCTTCAAAATTGTTCACTTACAGCACATCTCAGTTTAGATTAACCCTATTTCAAGTGTTTGATAACCATATGTAGCTATGGCTACCATATTGGATAACACCATTGCAGACATGTTTGCTGGGGATTCTGTGAAGAGCAAAGCAGATAATCCTTAGTCATACATAGTCTAACAAGGGAAACAGCCATTACAAGAGTGATTGTTAATAGCATAAATACAAAGAATCAAAATACCAGGCTAGGGAAAAGTAGAAACCAGTACTGTTATACCAACTATTTTTGGGGTGGATGTTGTGCAAAGAAATTTAAGTTTCTTTTACTGTTTCCCCCACTTGCTTTGCAAATAACTAATTATGTGTTGATTTGGGCAAATCAGTTAACCTCTCTCTTCTTGACTCAGATTTGAACTATCACCCACAGCTCCTTGACTCTAAAGAACTACATTAAAAAACAAAACAAAGAACCTACATTTAGCCACTGGACCCTACTGCCTCCCATAATTATTAGTTTAATGTCTGCATTCCCTGCTGTACTGTAACTAACGTGAGGCTGAAGACTGTCTCATTTGTCTATTTCTCTCTCTTTAACACCATCTCTCTATATTTTCGGAATGAATAAATGAACTGAAGAAGTGAATGAAGATTAAATAAAGGCTTCCCACTTAAATCTCTTGGTAGGATTAAAATTCATTGGACAGTTCATGTTCTCCCATTTGATAAACTTTTCCCTGCCTGTTCTTTGCCTCCCACTTTTTTTCTGTTCTGTCATTTCATAACTATTTAGCTAAGGCTCGCTTCTCACACACCAGGAATTGTGAAAGGCATTGGTATGCAAAGATGAAAAAGACACAGTCCCTGCCCTCAAAGAGCTTAGAGGCTTTTTGATATATTGCTATAAATAATAACAGCTAACATTTTCCGAGTGCTTTTTTTGTGCCAGGTGCTGTGTTAAGCACTTTATTGTGCATTTATCTTGTATGTTGGGTATTATTTTATTGTCATTTTACCAACGAGGAAATTAAAGCCTAAAAAAGTCAAATTGCTCAACTTTCCATAGCCAGTAAGTGTTGGAGCTGGGATTCAAACCCAGGTCAGAGACTATGTTCTAAACCATTGTGCTAAAAGACCTGAATCGTTAGAGTCCCTGGGATGACCTATTGCACATTATATGCTAAATTAGATAAAATGTCATCCTTAAAATGAATGACTGGTTACATATTAATATTTTAAAAATAATAAAAGGAAGTGTGATCTATCTCCTTATTACATTTTCTAAAGAACTATTTCTTAGCCCACTTACTTTATGCCTATTTCCAACGTGTGTGTATATACATATATATTTCATATTTGTATTTATACATATGAATAAATACAGATGGCAGTTCTGAGATTCTGAGTCACATAACTGTTTTAGGCCTGGTAGATGATTGACCTTCTCCTTGATCAGTTTCATTCTTTTCAAAGGCAGTTACCCTTGAAACCTCAATTATTACCATGAAGACTCCACTAATTCAGTTATTTTGCTGATATCTTCCTGTCCTGAGGGTGTTTATCTTCCTTACATTTTCTCACCCAGCCCCCAATAGCTTCTGCCTTTCCCCATGTCACTCTTTGTGGCTCCCTTAGGAATTTATGGAGCAAGATTGCACCAACTTTCCCTACCTATTACCTTCCGGTAATGATGTTCCAACTCCTCTCCTCTCGTCTTCTTCATTCTTCTCTAGATCTAACTTTTATTTTCTACAAAATGTTTTGAGTTTCTCTCCTGAGATTCCTTCCACTCAAAAAGATGTTTGTTGTCATTGAATTCCAGAGAACAATGTTGCAAAAGGCTTATTTTTCATGCCTCATTTTGAGCATTGCTTTCTTTAAAAAAAAAAACACAAACAAAAACTAAATGGAAATATAAAAATAATATGAATTTCCTAATAATGGTCTCTTTGATTTAGATTTTGAACACCTTGTCATCTCCAACAATATTCGTAAAACTGCGATAACTTCTTTTCCAATCGGACTTACTGTCCTGACTTTCCTCTTTTTGTCAGGTGGTATTCTGTAATGGTTGAAGGCATGGGACTTGGTGTCAGACAGACCTAGGTTCAAATCCACTCTCTGCTAGTTGCTCCTGGGCCATTTTGCTCCCTGTGTTACGCTCTCTGTTTCTCAATTGCCTCATCTATAAAACGAGGATGATAATACCTATATTGTATGGCTAACAGTTAGTGCTTACTTACTCTAAGTACTTTTAGGCTAACATTTAATCTTCATAACAATCCTATAAAGAAGGTATAATATTATTAGTATTAGTTACATTTTATAGATGAAGAAACTGAGATCCAGGTTAATATAAGTAATCATAAGGGTTGTATTTATAAGATTGTATTTTTTCAGTTTAACACAATAACACAAACACTTTTCGTGCTGACATAATTTTAAATGGCTTTGTAAATATGTTTAAATGGTGACATACTGTTTCATTGTGTAGTTGTGCCTTAATTGACTTAGCTATTGGCTTGTTGTCAGACATTTGGATTGTTTTGGATTTTTCTCTATTGTAAATACTATTGTGAGGAACATATTTGGACATAAGGTTCTTCCATAATTCTGATAATTTCTTTGTCACAGATTCAAAAACAAGAATTAGAGTCTAAGAGCAAAAACACTTTTTTTTCAGCCTCTTGCTGCTTATTGCTACAATTGTTTCCAACTGGTTGTGTAAATTTACACTACCATTAGCATGAGAATGTCTGTTTTACTGCACTCTCCCCAGGTCAAAGTCATCGTATAAAGAGCAAAAACAAAGGTTAAAACCCTGAATGGCTAGTCTTTTCTACATTGTCAGCCAGCTTGCATTGGCCTAATCATTTCCGCCAGTTTCCTCTTAAGCTACCAGATAATAAGTCAGATGGAATGTAACCTCCCTGGAAGAGTCTTCATGTTAAAGATTATGCCTCTGTTATCTGTGGACAATTAGGGACTTTATTTGACAACGTCCAGCTAAATTGTGTAGATTTTTAAAAACCAAAGTGTAATTTATGAAGTAGAACAATTGTGGGTATTCTAATTACATTGTTTAACTAAGATGTAATGAACATTTGCTGCTTTGGAACAGAGCAGAAATTGTGGCAGAGGATCTACATGTGTTTCTTTTCAGGGGGGAAAAAAACAAACAAAAATAAAAACACAACTTTTTCAGGAAGATGATGTTAATTAATTATGTTCTCAAGTATGAGTTCTTTAACCAAAATTTGTGTTCTACCACATACTAGCTTTGTGGCCTTGGGCAAGCTATTAAATCTTGCCAAATCTCTATTTTCTCATCTGTAAAATGGGGGTAATAATACCTATACCTAGGGCTTTTTGAAAAATAGAGATACCATGTGTGAATTCTCATTGTGGGTGCTCAAGTCATGGTTCGTTGCATGATTGAAATTCTGTTTCTTTTATAAAGGAATTGTTAAGATTAACAATTTTTTCCAAAACCATTTTTGTCCAAACTAGATGTTAGTTGATCTTTCGCTTTGCAATTGGAAGGGCTGTTAACTAGACTAGACTAAATATCTAGACCTTTAATATCCTTGGGGCCACTGCTTATACCTCCAAAGAGAAAGCACAAATTAAACCAGGAATGCTGCTTTCATTTTGTGCTTACAGCTCTGTAATAAAATAATGCTCATAATATAAACATCTGTTAGAGAAAGAAATTCCACAGCTTGAGAAAGAAAACTTCGTGGAACTCTCGTGTCTGAGTATGTGTGGAGGGACGGCACCCAACTTTGACTGCTTGGCACTTTATGTAAAGCAAGTACATGCTTTCAAGAAAAACTAGCGATCCACCTGCAGTCATCCCTCTCTTTACTTCTCTGTTTTTGGTTTTCTGTGGGTTTTTTCTCCTGACTCTTCAGCCAGAAAAGATAGATCAAAGTACTCCAGGATGCACGACAATGGCCGTGATATTAATAACGACCATCACAAAAGCAGCAATAGCTTACATCTACGGAGAGCATTTAAGATCCCAGGTCGCGTGTTTAAGCACTTTCCATGCCTTGTCTTTATGATAACCAATGAAGAAGGTACTACTATTATTCCTATTTTATAGAGGAGAAAACTGAGCTTTGGACTGTTTCAGGGACTTGTCCAAAGCAAGTGTGTATGAGATCTGGAATATAAGCCCCTAGGTCTTACTGACTCCGATTTCTTGGGCCTCCCCTAGATCTGAGTGTGAAATTCCTAAGATCTAGTACTGTGTTTCCCCAAAAATAAGACCTAACCAGAAAATAAGCACTAGCATGATTTTTCAGGATGCTCGTATTATAAAAGAAGCCCTAATGCGTCTTTTGGAGCAAAAATTAATAGAAGACCCGGTCTTATTTTCGGGGAAATACGGTAGGGCTTATTTTATATTACAAGCATCATGAAAAATCATGCTAGTGCTTATTTTCCTGCTAGGTCTTATTTTCGGGGAAACATGGTAGATGCTATTAAAATGTGATTAAAGAAAGAAAGTGTCATAGAAATCAACAACGAGAAGGAACACCTTGTGTTTTATCCAAACTAACCAAACTTTCTCTGTATAGTTATGGAAACTAAGGGGCAGGGATGCAGCTTTCTAGAGATCATACAACCTATTCTATGGCCAAATGAAGACATAAATGGTTATTCATTTGTTGTTATCTTTTTAAAAATCTTTTTATTATGAAAAATTTCAAGCATACATTGAAGTAAAGAGTACCATAATGAAGCCCCTGTCATTGAGTTTTACAATGACCTACATACATTTTGCTATTCTTTTTTTTGGTAACAGTTGTTTTTTTTTTCTTTCCTTTTTTATTTCTTTTTCTGTTATTTTTTAAAACTTTTTATTTATTTTAAGTGTGTTTTTCCAGGACCCATCAGCTCCAAGGCAAGTCTTCTTTCAATCTAGTTGTGGAGAGTATAGCCCACAGTGGCCCATGTGGGAATCGAACTGGCAACCTTGTTGTTAAGAGCACCATGCTCTAAACAACTGAGCTAATTGGCCACCCCAATTTTGTTATTCTTGTTGATTTCTTTTGATAATTTTATTTTAGCTCTTAATTGAGAAGGGAAATTTAAGGTGACTGAAAATACTCAAAAATTCTTATCTTAGTTTCAGCTTTAAACAAAGTATCAGGATGAGGACATTTCTGTTGCTACTGACTAATTAAGATTCCACATGCAATGTCCAAAGTCAACTGATGCAGAGGGAAGAGGTACTTGGAGCGGGAATAATAGTTGGTCTTGTAAGTTTAGCTTGTGGTATTCTGTTTGATGTAAAGTGGCTTGCTTTTTAGTGACATTCTCAGTGGACCTGTTCTCCTGTTTGATCTACTGTGCCCGTCCACCTTTTCCACACAAGGGAGGCACATTTTAACAAATCTCTTCAAGGAGGATGTTGGAAAGATCAAAAAAAAAAAAAAAAGTGCCAGAATCCATCCATGAGCATTGTCTGAACAATGTTTCCCAAACACCTTTTTGCTTAAAGTCTTATTATTTTTGTTAATAGTAACATTTCTATTCTTTCATATTTGCTAAGCCCTAACAATTAGCTAGGCCAGTTAAGAACAAAGAAAATCTGTGTCAGCACTTAGGTGCTCAAGGCCCCATTCTCATGCCCCTCTGCCCTCTCTTTGTCATTTCTGTGCCCAGTATTTGTCTTTGAAGTTCAATGGAGCCCAAGCCTCAGAGGAGATCTTCAGGGAAATGGACAGAGCTGAGCACGACTGCCACATACCAGAGGGTCAGCTGTTTAGGACGGTCTTTAAGTGATCGCTTGGCTCTTCCACAGAGTCAAGGCCTAGTGCTGCTGCCAAGAGGGAAGAAGGAGTAGTAGTTAGAGAGAGAGGAGGCTTGAGTAATTCCTTGATAAAAATCAGTTAAGCTCTAGAGCTAGAAATTTATCTCTGAAGAGTCAGATAGGAGGAGGGAAAGGGTCCATGCTTAAAATGCCAAAGCATAGCCCAGCAGATTGATTCTGTGCAGCGGTATCAATCATGCAGATAGAATTTGCCACAAAATGGTCCAATGTTCCTTTTCTCCCCCTTCTCTGACTTAGGAGTCCAGATGGAGCATGAACAGTGAAGAATGGGTGGGTAGTTTAAGACATCTTAACTAAGGTGGGGATGCTGAAGCTAAACATGAATTTTCCAGTTCTCCCTTCTCAATACATAAGAAACAAAATCCCTGTACTTAATTGCCAAGAAGTATCTGTTTCCATGGAACTTTGTGTAGTGTTATAAAATCAAAGTTTGAGTATTCCTTTGAGAAAAGAAGGTGTTGAAACTAATTACTTTCCCTTGATAGGATCTATTTTTATAGGAGCACATTTCAGATGATTTTAATGTATTAATGATCTAAGTGTTTTGGACTTCTTTTTGTTTTTCACAATTAAAAAAATTTTGAAAACTTTCAAAGGTTATACAAGCAATACATAACCATTAAGGAAAATTTGGAAAATATGTAAAAGGATAAAGAAGAAATTAATCACCTATACTTCTACCTTCCAAAAATAACCACTGATGGCAACTTGGTATATTTCCTTCCAGTCTTTTTTCTATAAATTAATAATCATGCTATCATAATTTAGTCACTCACTTTCCTATCATTTGAACTTTAATTTGCCAGGTGTGAATGAAAGAATACATAACTTAGGTCAAGTAAAAAAGATTAAAATGTAAGCTAGAATTTATAGGGTTGATTTTATAAATTTTAAGCATCCATGGTGAAATCGTAAGGTCCATTGTCTTACCCATGTTATAATTCCCTTTAATCAGCAACAATGGCTAAAACATGTGATCTAAAATTGTAGCATTTGCTTACAAACAGAAAACAGAGGACAAAAAGAGAAACTATATGTACTTACAGGCACTAAGAAAGCCTTGTGTTAGTTAGCATTTAAAATTGTCAAAGATACAAATTAAAAGTACAAAAGTTGAAGCATTGGTGGCTACAGTGAGGCCTCCAGACATGAGTCAGCCACAAAAAATGCTCAAATTCATTTAAAAAGCTCTTTGTCATGGTCCAAAAAAACAACATTTTTAGTGTTTTCCTTTGACTTCACATCCCGCTATTGCAAGTACATGGCTAATTATTATCTGAATGATATCTATTATTCCTGTGTTCTAACCGGATATGATCCAAATATGGCTACAAACACATTATAGTGTGCAGCAAAATCAAAAGAATAAGATAATTCTGTTTTTAAGGGTTAATGGTATTTTCACCCCTCCTCAGTTTGAATCACGGACAATAGCTCTACTGTTGTCTATTCTAGGCAGCTGTGCAGAATAGTAAAGATTTGGAGATCTTTGTAGGCAGGAGAAAAAGTAAGCCTTTGTACACTTTTTATTCAGTATATTCTACCCAACACCCATGTGTAAGAGTTGGACTTGGGAGTTGCAACAGGCTAAGGAAAGTTTGCACAGATAAACAGAGTTATTCTAAATTCTGTGCCTATGAAGCTCTGAATCACAAAGTACAATTGCAAATCTTCTAGAAATGATATATAAGAAGTCCATTTTCTAAATCTGCCCCACTATAGTCTGTGGGTTTCCTTTATTATTTTTGAATAACGAACATATGAAAAGAATTATTTGAAAAGTTAGCAATTACCTCATCGTTTTCAGTTCTCAAACAGTTACTGTTCTTAAGCCACCAGCACCAGTAGAGTGGTCTTGTGAAAGAATACAATCATATATGGAAGGAAAAGCAAACGTACCTATATAGTTTTAAATAACTTAAAAAAGAAAAAAAGGACTCCAAAAGTTGGTTACTGTGGCCACAACTGAAAAGTTATAATTAAAATCTTTGGGACCTCCATTTGGGTGCCAGGATGGGCTATTAGGTACCTTTCTTTCGGTCTCTCATGGTTGCTATGAGAGCGGACTATTCTAACACATCAAAACGGGGAAGAGCGTCCCAGGGTGACAGGCAGGTGGTAAGTGGGGACAGAACATATCATTTGGATCTAGGATTTTATTCCATTTGTCACTTTGGGAATCATTTCTCAGATAGATTTGAAAATCCTAATGCCCTTTCTTATCTCACCTTTGTAATTGTTGGGAAAGAAATAATAATAATAGTTACTACTTATTGAGCACCTAATATGTATCAGGCACTCCTCTTTCAGTATTTTAATTAATCATCACAACAAACCCACAAGTTAGTCAAAAGCTTACCATGGCTGAGAAGGTCCAAAATATTTTTGGCTCTAGTTACCCCTCTACCCTCATCTCCCACTACTCTCTCTTTAAAATATATCACCCCATCCAAGCTGACTTCCTTATTCCTGACACACAACGTACACAACTCCCACATCAGGGACTCTGTGTTTGCTGTTCCCACTGCCTGGAATGTTCTTCCCCAAAGTATCTGAACAGTTTGCTCTCTCACTTCGTTCAGATTTCTGCTCAAACTTCAACACATCAGTCAAGACTTCCCTGATAATCACAAATAAAATATCACCCCTCATCACTCTCTATCCCCTTATTCTGCTTTATTCTTTTTCAAAGCACTTATCACCACTAACCTCATATATTTGTTATTGTCTCTCACCCTGGTATAAGTTCCTTGAGAATCTAGCCTTTGTCTACTTCTTCCCCCTTCCCCCACTGATTTATCCCCAGTGCCCCAGTGCTTAGAACAGTACTTAACACGTATTGGACATTGATTACATTTGTTGAATGAATGGATGAGTGAAGAACCTGAACCTCAGACTGGGTAAGTAACTTGCCCAAGGATACACAGTACAGTGGCAGAGTCAAGATTAGAACCTGTGTCCTTCTGAATCCAGCAGGTGGCTGAGAGGATGTGACATCAGAACTGAGTGTCAAAAGATAAGCAGAACTTAATATTTATGGTTTTCTGCTATTGGTGAAATGTTGTTGCCTGCTTGTAGTTTCCATATCACTATTCCTTTTTAATATTTTTGTTCTGCTTAGGAATAAATCTTATTGCTATAGGGGTGAAGAATCACATAATACTGTAAGGAGAGCTGGTCAACTTGCTTGCATCGTAACATTTTCCTGTCTATCTACTCAGTGGGCAATGGCTCCTAGCCTATAAACCTGTGACTCTGGTATGAAACTTGGCATGATAGTGTGCTCTCACCATTCACAGATATAGTTCTTAGCTACATGTTCAGACCAGCTTCTTATTCCACGTGAAGCACTTAGACTAGCACCTGGCCAGCCCTCTGTCTCAATAAATGATAATAATTATTAGTATTATTATAGCATCAGTCTTTCCCTCTCCAGTAGGCTCAAACCCAACACAGTCTATGTCCTTAGATCTCTTTGGACCATGTTTCCCCAGCAGCTCTGCTGTGACTGGTGCCTTGGAAAAACCCTGTTATCCCAGTACTTGGCATCTCGTACCGATGGGCAGGGTACGCACCTACTCTGACCTTTGATTGGACACAGGTGTATCTTAAACACTTATTGATAGCATCTCCATAGATATTTCATTAGCTCCTTGGCAAATTGCATCTACATATGATCTTCAAGAGAACTTATGGCTTATTTTACTAAAAGCTTTTGTTTAATCCAGAGAAATATACATCCCACCTTTCTCTACTGCTATATTCAATGATTTCTCCAAAGTTTACCAGCGTCCACACACTGGTTCACGTCCTTACGAAAAGGTCATGGTCTTTAGAGTCACACAGGCACTTACAATCGGTGTGACATTGAATGAGTTGCTTCACTTCTCTGAACCACAAGTGCCCCATGTATAACACGGGAATAATAATGTGTCTCTTACAGAGGAGTTGTAAATAGCATAATGTACGTAAAATATCCAGTATAATGCCTGGCATACACATTGAAATTATTTTTTTGTTGTGATCGAGAGACTGATGATAAAGTTGATGATGTTGGGAAGCCATTGCTTCTGATATTTTCCTTCCCTCCTTTAAATTATGTCCTAATCAACACCTTTCTGTGTCTCCTCCTCCCTTATTCCAGTTGAAACTACACAGGAAGTTTCTGCAGGCAATGCTTGTGTCCAGGGAGGACTCAAAGGTGTAATTCCTGATCCACAACAGCATGGCCCCTCTTCATCTGTGACCATACAGGTCACATACAGGTGGTGCTCTGAGCTTTGGATATTTTCTTTTTTGCTGCAAACATGCTCTATAAACAACTCCAATCTCTTTGATCTCTTTTTTAGCACCACTTAAACCATCTGCTGGTAGGCCTTAAGCCCATTATCACTTTCTGTTCTGTTTGCTTCTAAAATGCTCTGAGAGGGTCTACAAGTGCACAGTGAACGCCTAGAGAATGAGAACCATTCCTTATCTATCCCTGGCCAGAGCACAGGGCCGGAAGGGAGAAGATGCTCAGTACATTTGTTGCTTGTGATGGGTGTCTATGTTCTTCCTTCTCTTTCCTCTTCTGTCACCCTGTCCTACCCACATATTTCTATCATCTGATTTTTGTACAAACATTTCAGCTCAGCTTGATTTCCCCCCCTTGTTTTTACTGCAGTAGGCTTACATTTGCCTTTTGTAAATCTATGCCCTCCGTTAAATACTGTAGCTGCTGGGAATACTTATATGGTCATTAGAGCTTTTAGGTAGTTTCTTGATGGTATATTTTACCCTCTTGTTTCCCTCTCTGACATCTTAAATAGGGAGCAGAGCTTCCCTCCCTTGGAGCACTGCTTTTTATCACATATTAAATTTCTTCCTTTTTTAAAAATAGAATTTGCACCTCTTTCATATATTTCTGGCAAATTTCCCGGGCTCTGGGAAATTAATTTTGGCCATTACCCTAGCAAGAAGGGGAGCTATCTTTCACTTTATATTCATAATCTCTGTTTTTTTCTTGTATCTAAATCCTATTAATTCTACTAGCCCACTTCCACTTTTGTTTTAATAATAATAACTAATATTTGTGTAGTGCTTTACAGTTAAAAAAGTATTTTCACGTCCACTATTTTATCTGAGCCTAACAATTCTATGAGAGTTGCAGAGCTGGTACATTATTATTCCAGTTTCATAGATGAGAAAAACAACCACACCCCAGAGAGGTTAAGTGATTTAACTTGCGTCACATAGGTTATAAGAATTAGAGCTTTGGACTTAAATCCAGTTTTCTGATTCCAAATCCTGTTTGTTTCCTACTGTTCCACACCATATATATCCACAACTACTCTTAGAGACTGCTTGCAAACATTTGGCTTCAAAGTTCAGCTTGATTATTTTCAATCTCATTTTCTTTCTTTTTTAGGTCGTTGTTGAAATCTATCCAAACCTACCACTTAACCATAATTTTATTTTCTTTTTTGCTTTTGCACCCACATCTCCACACTTTCCCTTGGCTCAGGACTCAGCTAAGATAACCCACCCTCCAGCAAAGCTTCCCTGACTCTTCAGATTGAATGAGGTGACTCTGCTTAGGGTACCCAGTACACCTCAGTACAATCTCATACATCCCCACATGTCTTCGTAATTGTCCTTTTCCTTACCGAATCTCCACCTACTGGACTATAAATTGTGTCATGGCAGGGGCCAGCCCATCAATTCCACCTTTGTGACCCAGAATCTAACATATTGCCTGCATACAATAGGTGTTCAGCAAGTATTTATGGAATGAATAAATAAATAATGACAATAGGAGTGCAAAGTTTCTCTTGGTAGCTAACCAGAAGAGATTCCAAAATGGGTCTTAAGGAAGCCTTGTTCTGTGGGGGGCGGTGCATTGTGCAGGGTGCAAATGCGGAAAGAATATGTGATTGTGTGAGAGGAGAAGTCATCACAATGCCATTCTCTCAAATACAAAAAATAGCCCTGTGACATTTCTTATAACGGAGAAAGAGTATATTCAGCAGTGAACTGTTTTTTTTTTCCTTCTTTAATTGTTGATGATTGTTTTTTAGGGTCTGTGACTTTTCATAGGTCCTGTTCCTATAATTTTTCTTATGAAAAGCACAACTATTTTAAAAAACAAATGTGTAAACTTACTTGTTTACAAAATAAGTAATGGTTTATGAAATTACACATCTCTCTGAAACAATCTTAAAAACACTGATTTACCGGATTATTAGAAAACAGTAGATACTTTTATATTCATGAAGCTAATATTGACTTATTTAAATCGGGCCTTTTATATGTATACTGAAGACAAAAAGTATTAACACCACATTTGCATGTTCCAATTCATCTAGCTGACCAAAGATGATATTATCTTTAATACTGCATTTGTGTCTCTATAATTAAGACTGCATTTGGATTTTTTATAACTAAATCCTAGGTCTAGAGGTGTATAACCTCCGTTACAAAAACCCCCTTTGGCACATACTTATATAGCCTTTGCCTGTGGAAACAAACAAGCAAACCTCAGTTTAACCATTCGGTGAACTGAGAATAGAAAAGGAAAACAATTGCTTTTAGTTATTACCACATTTTTTAGGCATCTTAAACAAAACAGTAGCCAGAGGGTATGAATGGCCTGAATATAAAATAGTGCTATTGAATTTTGTGTGTACAACTATTGATTTCTTGATATCTTGAGTTTGGAAACTCCTCTCTCTGATAAAGCCAAGTTCAAGCATCTAGTCCCAGGTTTGCCTTCACCTACCTTGATTTCCTTTTGTCATTTGAATGCACTGGCTGTTTGGGAATGGGAATTCCGATGTGACTTCTCATGTGAGGATAAATTTCAGATCATATATGATTACAAGGCTGAAGAATATTTTTTCAATTTTACAAATGATTCCCTCTGCCCTCTGGGACTGTCTTTCTTAGAAGCCAAATCTTTACAGAAAATGAGTTTGCTTCCCCCAAATGGGAGGAGGCTGGGCCTTCCCTCCTCCACCCAGGGAAGGGCTTTGTGGAGGCACCAAATGCACCTGAAGCTCCAGCTGGGACAATAAGCAGAGACCTCTGACTGAGCCACAGGCAGTGAACTTCACTGGGCCTCCGAGTCAGCTGGGCCAGCTCTGAAACCAGCTTACATCGGACCTATGGGACCTCGTATAGTAGATGGCCATGAGGTTTACTTTCATTTATCTCTGGGCCTTGGTATATGCCGTTTCTTCTGGATTCCCCTCTCTACAAGCTCCATCTTTTTAGGACTGACTCCTACTGTTTCTCACAACTCTTCTGAAGCGTCGTCTTTCCTGGGAAGCCTTCCTTGATCCCTTTTCATAGCTTTATTTCCATTCACATCGTGTTGCGTTTGTTATCGTGCGTGCCTGCCTCTTTTACAGATCATAAGCAACCTGATGTCTAGCGCAGTGCCCAGCACAGGGAGATACTCAGCAAATGGCTATTGAATGAATTATTGAAGAAATGAGCTAAATTAGCTGAATTTGGGTTAGTTTCACATGACACCAATATATTTGAATCAGTTGATACCTTTAACAAAAAGAATCCACTTTCATTGAATTGCTTCAGCTGATTCAGTACAAATGGTCCCCTATAGACATAGATCTCAAATTGAACTCTCTAAAATCTCCATTCTATGCTGTGAGGTTCCTTAGTAATATTACCCTTGCTACTTTACTGCCTCTTATAGAGAAAGCACTCTCAAGAAGTAGTTACCTGATAGTGAATGCACTTATCTGATGAGTTGTTTTAAAAATAGCAGATTTTACCAAAAGCAATAGCCGATGTAACCCTTACTACTTTGGAGAAAATTGAGATTTGGGCAAATATACTAAACTGGTCTAAACAGCCACCACTAAAATAAAAGGGTTAATCTTCTATATAACTGACGATGGTCCTCGATGTATGAGGTATTTATGCCAGTCTGCGTAGACAAGTCTAGACGTCAATGGCTCGTTGAAAGTACGGGTTTATTTACTTGGATTTGATCACAAAGGAAGTCAAGGGAATAGTTACCCTGACTGAGTATTCTAAAACAAAAGAGGAGTTTATTTAGAATCCAACAGTTCTTTCTGAGACAGAATGCAGAGCTTTTGTTGGGATTTTGTGAATGACAGTGAGCAACCATAGGTTTGCTCTTCTTCAGATTATTAGAGATTCGTTAACGGAATTGTTCGTCCTGATGATTTGGAAAAGTAAGGCCTATATAGTAAGAAAGAAAAGCATCTCACAGGTGCCACAATGACCCATTTTACTTGGGTACTATCGGACAAGTGCTGTCTTTCCCTAGGTATGATATCTTCTCTTATTTATATTATTTATACACATTTTCTACCTCTGAATGAAAAAGCTGATATAACAGGGGTTCCAGCCATAGCAGGGACTCAGAAGTATTCTGTTGACTTGCATTAACATTATAAATCATCAATGTTGAAATGGGAATTCAAAGACTCCCACCCTTGTAATTTACAGTGTCAGCACTTCTTTGATACCTATTAATTTAAATTTTTGCTATCAATATTTTAGGCATATTAATTAGTAATAAAAATATCACATATTTTATCATACTTTTGAATTATAAAAATGTTTTCACAAACATTAGCTTCTAATATGTAGTAACCCTATCAAGTGGATAGGACAGATTTTATCTTTATTTCTCAGAAGAGGAAATGGAGGCTTAGAAAGGTCAAATGACTAACTTACATAAGATTCATCCCACATAATAACATCTTTAGTTGGTAACACTCAATTCTTTTTTAGTATAAAAGCAAAACACTCATCCATGGTTTGAGTAATCCCGTTTATCGGGCAAGCTGTACAATATTGACAGAGAGGATTCTCTGCCTACAGAAATCTTTTCCTCACAGTCAATCCCTTACTGACCTAGAGGGGAGTTTTCTATATTCCCAAAGCTTATCTGTCAATATTCCACCGTTAGTCCAATAAAAGGTATTACTTGAAACTTGACTCTACATTTTGTCTGACCAATAAAGGCAAGTAATTAAAAATATTGAGTTAGGAACCAAGATATATTGGGTATTGTGTTGCTCTAGTAGCTACATTCTTGAAAAATAATTTACTGCCTCAGTATTAAAATACAGTTTGTTTTTGTTTTTTAAAGTTGGTAGTCTGGACTTTTCCACAACCAATCTAGATTTTCAGAGCCAGGTATTCTTCAGCATGCATCTTTCCTGACCCCCTTAATAGTTGCAGGGAGCACAGATGAGGCCCTAAGCAGCAAGTGATGCTGAAACAGGACCAAAAGGTAAACAGGTTGAATTGTTAAGCTGGCAAGACAGGGTGGCTCCTTGCAAGAGGGAAAGGCAAAAACTTTGGAAGGATCTTTTGTTCTATTTTCCCCTTATTTGGACTTAGCAAAAAGTGAGGTGACTTAGTTCTGTTTACCCACTTCACAAGGTTATTGTTATTCAGAACACAGAGTCTACGTGTGGTCTCACTAGAGAAATGAGGTTTCATATGAGACATTCATGTTGTTAGTGATCAGCTTGTAACCTTGTAGCCACTGACCATTTCCATCCTCAGTCCACACTCAGAAAGCTCCATTCTGTGCTACAGGTGTAATGAATGATCAATGAATTATTACTCTAAAATATAAACTCCAGGGGTTTAGGATTTTTTTTGGTGCTAAAATCTTAACACCCAGAACAGCTCCTGACACACAATAAGCACTCAATAAATATTTGTTGACTGAATGAATAAGTAACAGTGGATATATCTAGAAAATTAAAGCAAAGGAGGGAAAGGAACTTCAGGTAGAGAGTGCATAATTAACAAATTCTGAGGAGGGGGGCATGTATGTGTGAGGGATAGTAAGGAATCTTCTCTGGCCTAGCTATCAGAGAACACTCTTATCAGGTGTATGTAAAACACCTCAGGCAATGACCATAACTTAAGTGCAGGACTTTCACAACACGACCTTAGTCGGGATCACAAATTTTAAAGTCCGCCAGCCAGGCCAAGCAGAGAATCCTCAACTTTAGTCTGTAGATGGAAGCTCCCCACCCCCATCAAAACCTTAAAAAGCAGAAGCCTCAAACTTTTGTCGTCATCATTATTTATTTATTTTTTAAACATTTTTTTTTCTTAAAGTTTATTGGGGGTGACAATTGTTAGTAAAGTTACATAGATTCCAGGTGTACAATTCTGTAATACATCATCTATATATCACATTGTGTGCTCACCACCCAGAGTCAGTTCTCTTTCCATCACCATGTATTGGATCCCTTTTACCCTCATCTACCACCTGCTGCCCCCCCTTACTCTCTGGTAACCACTAAATTATTGTTTGTGTCTATGAGTTTCTTCATTTGTTTGTCTTGTTCGTTTGTCATCATCATTACTAATGATGGCCAATCAAGAGAGCAGTGACCATGCTTCTCATGAACAATGTGTTCTTAGCACCCAGATGATGCTTTTTTATTTTTTTAATGAAAGGATAACTATATGTCAGGATAACTAAATCCACAGAGGATCATTGTGAGGATGAAATGAGACAATATAAGTACATGTCTTGCACAGTGCCTGGCTTGGAGCTAAATTATTAACTCTGATCCTTACAACAATCCTGGATGGTAGCTGTTATTACCTCCCTTTTACAGATGAGAAAGTAAGGCTGAGAGAGGTTAAGTAACTTGCCCAAATTACTCATCTACTTTGACTCCACAGTTTGTGTGCTTCTCTCTATTCCTTGAGGTAAAGATACTTCAAGATTCATTTCTACTGAGTGTAGAAAATATATGGGCCAGGAAGTACTATTTTATTCTGTTCAGTAAGAGTCATTGTGAGGCAAATGCTTGGAAATGTTCAGAGATAGTACAGAATGGAAATAAAAGAAGAATTTGGTTATTACTTTTGCTAGATGACATAATATTGTGGTTAAGAGACAAAAATCTGGGATAGGACAGATTTAGTTTAGAGTCCCAGCTGCTCCCATTAACTAGCTATGGGACTTTCAGCAAGTTACTTAATCTCTCTGCGTTTCAAGTTTCTCCTGTTTCTCAAGAAACAAAATGGAGATGGAAAACAACACCTCTGTAATGGAATGAAATAAAGTAATGCACTGTCATGCAGGGTGTCATGCGGGGTCTCTGCTCCCGCTCCCCACATAAGAACGCAGGACATGGCTAGGCCAAAAAGGAACACCCACGGAGCCATAAGTAGGGGAGTCATATCACTATATTCTCACCGGCGGCATCCGCCTCTCTGCAATCTGCTCTTGCTAGCCCCCATCCTCTGCTAGCGTAGCCACAGCAGTTATATTAGTGGCCAAAGCCTCAACGGTTACAGCTGACGGCCAACTAGCCACAGTTGATGGCCATTTACTACCCCAGCCAGCACCTTTCTATGTGAGGCCGAGAGCCTGGAAACTGCTTTTTGGGGCTTTGTCCCCACATGCACTTACGTGTTTAGTACAGTGCCGAGCACAAGGTAAGCAGTCTGCAGCGTACTCACATATATCGCATTTCGGTTGTAAGGAATTTGATTTGTAATTGGATTTGTTTCTTTGGTTCTGGCTTGATAACAATTAAATGGGCATCACCGAAGCAGTAAGGAGTCAGTTTTGAAGTGGGCACTCCATTAAGACAAATGGCTTGGAGGGGATGCTCCCACTTTCCTTGATGCTATATTGTTTAGGTCTGTTTAGCCAGAGCACAAACTAAACAGCAGTGTATTGATTTACAGTATAGAGATGCTATCTTTACAAGATGAAGGGCTAGAAACTTTATTTTCTTCTAATGAAAGTTCAGCTTCTGTAGACCACAGCCAAGCTGGCTAGGGGAACAAAGAAGAATGTGGGTTTTTCTTCCCCCACCTACAGATGTGATTGCTTTTAATCCCATAGGAGAACAGCATCAGAAGGTATTATTAAAGCATTAACCCAATAACCTCTTGAAAAGATGGCGACCAATGTAAGCTTATGACCTCAAACTGATTTTTAAAAAACAGTAAATGATACCAAAAGGTGGCATAAGTCTGTCTTGTACAAAGAACTGGAAATTCCTAAGTTAGTTGAGGAAAATTTATTCAGTTTGTTATTTATTTTATAGAAAATCATGCTATAATATAATTACTTGTAGTACTGGTATTTTGAAGAAATATAAGTCTGTTAATAAAGTCTCAAATAGTGCTATTTTCTTTAGTTGCAGTTCTTTATCCTGGAGAGTGTTTTAGGAATTTACCCATATTCTAGAAAAAGGCTAAGAATGTAGATAAAAATATAGTGATGGAAAAATAATAACTGAATTTGAAAAACTATTATCGTTTCTCCTATTAGTTTAAAATAGAATTCAGGAATGTGGAAATCCATTGAAAATTTAACACTTGGGAGTTAATGTTTAACATTTTATAATGTAGTACACTTGCTCTGATAGTTAATATGCATAAATATTAAAACTTATTGATGGCATGTTTTAACACAATTTACATTTAAGATTTGAAAAAAAATGGTTGAAACTAAGAGAAATATTAGGTTCCACATTAAATATTGGGTTCTACATTAAATTTTCTTTTGACTTCCTTCAAATGAACTGTTTTGAAATTAGATTTTAGAGCCGACTTTTAATGAAAATATAGAAATAGAACATATACGTGTTTCATTCAAACAGATGATGGAGTTGAAAAATCAAGACATGAGAAAAACTGGAAGATAGAAGAGCTTTTGTGTGTTATGGCTAGAAGTTTCAAACAAAACTAAGCATCAAAATATTAGAACACACTAACAGAACCCTATTGTCACTAAAACTAATTAGTGTTCTGCTGTTTAATGCAAAAGCCTACATGCTGTCTTGACCTTTTTACACGTCTGTCTAAGGTTGCGCCATAAAACAGAGGGAAGCACAGAATGCCTCCACATAGCCTCAGAGGTTTTCCTTTTTAAGTAGTTCAATTGATTGTAACAATGCAGGCTGTGTGTAGGACTTATTTAAAGGTGCTGTTTATTAGATCTTGATTACAAGGAGCCAGTGAATTAAAGTAATGTCATGCTAGGGAACAGTTTCCAGGGCAGAATGACTGCCATTTCTGTTTAATGCGAGGCTGCATGGTTTAAAATACACTTACCATAGAATGCATGACTTTGAAAGTTAGCTCTCAGTAAACCCACACAACAGGCAGAATGTAGAGCTGTGCATTCTCTGAAGAAGGTATAATAAAGCAAGATTTTCATGGTGCAGCAGTGCAACGCTAAGAAACAGTTATTGAAGCCGATAACCCAGCAGGATAGTAGCTTGCAGGCACATAAGGGCCTTTTCATTTGAAAATCCCAAGGCAGTTTGGAGGCTGTGACTCATCAGCATCTTGCAAGGCCGTTGTGGTTTGGTGGTTTAGCGAGCGTCATTTTCTTCTGTTGTGGGTCTGACTCAAAGAGTTTTCAGAGATTTGTCAAAGGAGAGGAAGAGATGTAGAACCTCCTGTGGTTGGTTCTCCAAGGCCTCCATGGTGGAGTCCAAATTCCTTAAAACAGCTCACAAGCTTCAAGAAGCCCATATGTCACCATGGTGAAGTACACAGACCCTGGACTCTAATAGGTCAGTGTTGTGTTCAGGCTTTGCCATTTAGGTAGCATGAGCCATTGGGTAAGTTACATAACCCCTCCAAGCCTCCATTTCCACATCTATAAGTACCTGCCTTCTGGGACTGGAGGGAAGACTTATTAGCGTAATGTGTGTAAGATATTTAGCATGATGCTTAGCATAGAGCATGCATTAGGAGGTGGTAGCTAATGACAATAATAAAGACTACCAGGGATCTTCCTAGCCTTATCACCTGCCACTCTAATTACCAAACCCGCATTCTTATTCATGGCCATATGAATCACTTGCTCCTTCCAATACATATCATGCATTTTATAAATGTAGTGGATATATTATGTGGGTTATGTGCCAGGCTCCCTCACTAGACTTTGAGTTCCTTAAGGGCAGAAGTTTTGTGCCTGACACAGTATATTTCAATGAGGAGGATTTTTTCGGGGTCCTCTCTTGGCTTCCATAGAGCAGCATATCTCAAAGTGTGTTCTAAGGAAACATTAACCCCGTAAAAATATTTCTTAATAAGGAATTCTTGGTCAAATAAATTTGGGGAAAACTGCTTATTCTATCACTCTCTTAAGAGTTCCAAAGTCACAGCAGCATATTAAAGAATGAGAAATCTGGGTAAAGAAGGCTTTATCTTCTTTAACTCAGTGTCTTCAGAATTTTTTTGACCAAGAACCTCTCCCCTCATTCTACCCCCTACCGATTAACCTCTATTATCACCCCAAATAAGAAATTTAGGTATCACTATTCTAAACTCTAAATTATAAATAACGGCCTTAGCCATCATTATTACATAATAGAATTTAACAAGATTTCTTTGGAAATTAAAGAGTAGTGCTAAAGATTCCACCAATGATTGCCCAGGTCTATAGCCCGTGAATCATCTTTAATTCTTTCCCCCCATCCTTCCCCACCTGATCATCTCACAAAGTTCTGTTAAGTTGTCCTTTGTAATATCTTTGGCACATGTCCCTTTCTGTTTTTACTGCCACCTCTCTATTCCATTCCAAATCCTTATCATCTGACAACCACAACAGAATGCTAAGTGTTCATTTGTGTCTCTGTCCTCCATTGCATTCTGCCTACTGTTGCCAGGTAAATGTTCATTGTACCACTGCCCTGACAGAAGACTCAATACTTCCTGTTGTCAAAAGACATGGTTTCCAACCTGAGTTTCCTTTCCAGGGGTGGTGGGGATGGTGGGGATGCTGAGTAGGTGGGGCTCTAGGGTCTCCACATCTGCTCCAACCAGAGCAGTCTATGTGGATCTATTTTATATATTGTTATTGAGAATAAGATTTCGTTTCAAGAAAGGATTCTGAATTATAAATAGAAATAAAAAGCCACTCGGGAAAACTTATTACTTTGACACTCAGTGGCCCCCACAAGTGGGTTTGAATTTTTTCCAGTATTCTGTCTTTATTCTTTTTCACAAAATTTTGCTCAAACCTGACTGATTTAATCATTATATTTTGGAATTCCTTCTTATAGCTTATCTCTATGCCTTTGCTTATGTTATTTTAGTAATGAACAGATTCTGTGCCAGCCTCTACATTAAGCACTTTACATATATTATCTCATATATTATTAACAAAAATTCTATGAGGTAGGTGCTAATAATTATTCCCATTTTACAGATAAGGCTTAGAGAAATTCGGTAACTTGGTAACAGCCCCACAGTTAATAAATGGCAGAGCCAGGACTTGAGCCCAGTCCTATCTGACTTCAAAGTCCCATATTCATATGTGCGGCCTTTTGCCCGACAGTTTGCTTTTCTCCCTTATAATTACTACCCTTTTTTCAAGTCTTTCTCTTCCAAGAAATCTTCTCTGGCTTCTATATCCCATAATACCTCTCCCTTCCATGAACTTCTTAACACTTATTGTCGATTCCATTCATTTGATAATTACCACATACACGTATACTGCCTGCTATATTTTTAGGGGCAAATATTTTGTTTTTCTGGTACATTCTCTGAGGGCATGGAGATTTTGTACTAAACCTTCCCTCCAGACCGCCACAGCTTTTAAGCCAGTGCTTTCCCAAAAGCAAAGGGATCACAGACTGACACGAGTAGATACTGGACCAAGTGTCAGAAGACTTGAATTTTAACTTTTACTAGCTGAGGGTGGGAGGAGTGCAATGGGAGTCCAACATTTTGTCTCTTAGGACCGCAAAGTCCTTAGCTGTTATAAAGGAAAGAATGACGTGCCCCACACTTGACATTTAATATTATTTTCAGGAGCAGATAAGACCACATATGTGAAAGCATTTTCAAAACATTTGAATGCTGCACACAGGCTAAGTATTGTTATAATAGTGGGTATCAGTATATACGGTTAGTGGACTCAGACAAGGAAGGAAGCTCTGCAGAAAGGGATGAGCAGGAACAGACCAAGGGAAGCTCAGCAGAGGTTGACAATTATGGTAATATTAGCAATTTAAAGGATATATTTTACCAGTGCACCATTGTTATCCCTTTAGCAATCATTTAATGCAGCCCAGAACTTTCCATAATCAGAATCAACCTCCCAGGTCAGCAAGGCAGAAACTAACCTAAACAGAATATTTGCACTTTTTTAAATGTAGTGGCCAGAAATTAAACACTTATTAAATTAAAGAAAAGGATACTGCATACCACGCCAAGCTCTTTTTGTTGTCTGGAGAGTTATAACAATCCTCTCCTGGCAGTTAGTTTTAAGATCATTAAATGATCCTCATTTGCAATATATTTGCAGAAGATTACAGCCATCTAAATTGACCCTGAAGGAAGACTTATTTCATTAATGGGCTGTCCTGTGCTAATGCATAAAGCTAGAAAAATATATCTATTAAATTCTTAATGTGCAAATGATGTTTCTGGCTTTCTTCTTAATTACAAAGCAAAATGAGCCTGAAGTGTACTAGGTCTAGGAAAAAATGATCAATTTAATCCATCTTTCGTGGGAAGAACTTTTTTAGTCGATCCCCAAATTCCAGCTGCAAAAGCTGTTCCTGGGCAGCAGGCTGTGGACTTGCTGCTTCCATCAGGGCTGCAACAAAATGTGCATGCAGCCTGGCAGGCTGTGGTAGATTCTTCTCCAGATTCCAATGAACACAACAAAGAGGTCATTTGAGTTCTTAGAGGTGGTCCCTCCCCCCATCTACACAGTAAACTAGCTTCTGCTAACTTTTCCTTGAAGAGTTACTCAGGGCTTTCTGTGCTTTGGTGCCACCTCAACATGAATGGATATGGATTTGAAAATGAATGATGTGCTACTGTTAGCTTATCATGTACATGCTGAATATTAATGTAGCTATAGAAAGAGATTTACTGTACATATATATTTCCAGTGTATGTGCAGAATCGCCTAACTAAAATCATAATAGAATGTAACCATAACTAAGGGGACTCAAGAGCAGCTCCTTTTATCTACAGTAAAGTTGCTTATAGGGGCAGGCACTGTGTATGGCCTGGGAAGTTTAGGGGTTTCTGTTCATAGATGGTAGTTAGTGATGGTACTTTGATTTCCCAGGAACTTTAATTGGTTAATACTAGTAATTCTCTTTAGACAAAAACACAAACACACCAAGTGCTCTCTCTTCCCAGTTTGGTGTGTTCTCCTTTGAAAAGTGGAAAATAAGTAGAACCAGCTTATACCTGTTCTGTTTCTTGGAGGAGAGCAATGGCTCCAAGCATCAAATTAATAGTTATTGGCAGTACAGAGATATAACACATATACACATATTTGGTTCTGAGATGCTCTGATTTTTAATTGTGTCATATGTGGTACCTCTTAAAAAGAAAAACTGAGGTACTGGTATTCACATCTTGATAAATTCCACAACTGCACATAAATCTGCCTCCTATCCCAGTGCTGAATTTATGACACACACTTTCACAAAAGGTACTTGAAAATATATAAAATGATAAAGCAACCAAAATAGCATTTATGAATTTGAAGGATTTTTAGAAGGATAATATGAAAATTTTAATTTCATGGACAATACCAAGTTTCCATCAAATTTGTGATTTTGTTCATTGTAAGTGTGATTTTTTTCACCTGATCTTGCAGTTTTTAGCATATGTATATTATTGTTAGGTTTAGGTTGGTAGGTGTTGCTGTGGAAACCAAAGAGAGGAAAAGAAAAGCAATATTCCTTCTTAAAGTTTATTTTGTGTTTTTCATGTAAATGTGTTTTACTCATCAAAGTTAAGAAGGAAATGCCTACTCAAATAGATTAGCACTTACTTCTGATTTGTAATAGAATAATGCCCAAATTATATCTGGCCAGCAGACCTTTATGGATTCTTTAATACATTCTTAACACGGTGCTGCAAAAAAAAGTAATGTTTTGAAGAGGAAAAAAAAAGAAAAGAAAATGGAAAATTTTTTATCTTGTGGACATTTTATAAGTATAAAAATTTTGCATTATGAGTTTTTTTAGAATGATGAATAAAATGTTTCAAAGAAAGTGCTCGTATATTGCTACTTGGTTTTTACTTCACCAAAATGATTTCTGAAAGCTGTGCAGAGGGAGGATTTTTATGTTAAACCATCTACACTATCAGATCATTATATTCCTATACACTGAGGACAAGCAGGAGAATCTAACTGATGAAAGACCAAGACACTTCTCTTCCAGGGCCATTGCCAAGAACAGGAATAAAACCACCTCAAGAAACAGTACTGCCACCGTTGAAGATCTCAGAATAACCAGAAGTGCAAGGGGCTGTCTTTGTGGTTGGTGCCTCTGATCCAGCGGTAGAGCTACAGCAGTTTTGGAAAGTCATTTCTTTTAAACAGGAGAAAAACAAACAGAAGTTTAATAATAAGTATACCTCTTGTTTACGGAGAAGATACCCAAGAAAACTGTGTAACTCCCCAAAATAGCCCAAGCCATCACCTTAAATAACATCTCCAGCTAAAGCCTGAACAAAAGATGTGTGTGTGGTGGAGGGAGGTAGTCAGTTATGGAAGGTTGTCAGGAAAAGCACAGAAAAGCAAGGGGAAGGTTGTTATGTACCTTTAAGTACACACCTTCTTTATTGTTACGAGTTTGTCATCCTCTTCCTGGTACAGAGAAAGACACCCTTACAAAGGGAGATTTCTTTTATAAATGTAAATTTTTCTAACAAAAGGGTAACTTCTACTTGGTTTTCAGAGCTTCTCCTGTGTTTGCTCTTTCTTTCTTTCTTTCTTTCTTTCTTTCTTTCTTTCTTTCTTTCTTTCTTTCTTTCTTTCTTTCTTTCTTTCTCTCTCTCACACTCGTAATTAAATTTACTGGGGAGCATTGTTTAATAACACTATATAAATTTCAGGTGTACAATTTTATCATATGACATCTGTATATTCTGTTATTTGCTCACTACTGAAGTATAGTCTCCTACCGTCACCCTGTATTTGACCCCCTTTTTTCTCTTCATCCTCCCCTACCCTTTTCCCCTCTGGTAATCACCATTTTATTGTCTGTATCTGTCTTTGTTTTGTTTTGTTTGTTTGCTTTTCTTTTTTTTTGTTTCATATGCCACATATGACTGAAATCATATGGTTTCTTGTCCTTTTCTGTCTGACCTTAAAATCTTCTGCACCGCAAAAGAAACCATCAAAAAAATGAAAAGGCAACCAACTGAATAAGAGAATATATTTGTAAACGACACCTCCAATAAGGGGCTAATATCCAGAATATATAAAGCACTCATACAACTCAACAACAACAACAACATAAAAACAAATGATTTAAAAATAGGCAGAGGATCTCAATAGACTTATTCAAGGAAGGCATACAAATGGCCGACACATATATGAAAAGATGCTCAACATCACTAGTTATAAGGGAAATGCAAATCAAAACCACAATGCGATATCACCTCATACCTGTTAGAATGGCTGTTATCAACAAGACAAGAAATAACAAGTGTTGGAGAAGATGTGGAGAAAAGGGAACCCTCATACACTGTTGGTGGGAATGTAAATTGGTGCAGCCACTATGGAGAACAGTGTAGAGATTCCTCAGAAAATTAGGACTGGAGCTACCACATGACCGAGCGATCCCTCGTTTGGGTATCCACCCCCAAAATTTGAAATCACTTATTTGTAAAGATATATGCACCCTGATGTTCATTGCAGCATTATTTACATAGCCTAGGCATGGAAACAACCTAAGTGTCTTTCAACAGATGTGTGGTATGTACATACAATGGAATACTTCTCAGCCATAAAAATGATGAAATATTGGTGTTTGAGAGTATTATGCTAAGGAAAGTCATTTTATTCAGGAACTGCATAAAATTTTATTCAGGAACTGCTCATAGAGCAGTTTGAACCTGTAGTCTGCTAGGCTAGGCTCCTTAGCTATTTTACTACTTACTACCTTTGGGGAAAGTCATTCCTTCTACCTAAGTCTTACAGAGATCAATGTTTTAAAGTGAATTAATTCCCAAGTATAGTGAAGGCAGTGGTTCTCAACCAGGGAGGGGACTTTTGCCTGCCAGGGGACACTTGGCAGCATCTAGAGACATTTCTGATTGTCGGGGGGGGGGGGGGGATGCTGCTGGCATCTGGTAGGTAGAGGCCAGGGATTCTGCTGTACATCTTACAATGCACAGACAGTCCTCCCATCCCCAACAAAGAAGTATCCAGCCCCAAATGGCAATAGTCCTGAGGTTGAGAATCTGTGAGTTAATGTAATGATGGCTGTTAAAATATATGAATGCTAATACTCGGTAGTTTACCACAGGAGATGTTTACTTTTTGCTTATGTAAAGTCAAAATGCATGTTCCTGAGCAGCATTCAGGTTTCCCTAAAGCAGGGACTTAGAGACCCAGGATCCTTTCACCTATGGTTCTGCATATCATTGGCCCATGGTTTCCAAATGTGCAAAGGAGTGTGTATGAAGGATTGCACTTGGGAGATTTTTATGGGGAGATTTTTATGGACGAAGCTTATGCCCATATTCATTTGACCTGGACTCAGTCCATGGCCACACCTAACTGCAGGAGAGGCTGAAACTTTTTGTTTAGCTATGTATTCAAAAGGAAGAGGAAATCATTTAGTGAACAGCTAGCCACTCTCTGCCTGCAGAGAAATTAATATTTATCTCTACCAAATAGTAATTTCTATTCAGGGAATAACCATCCTATCATTTTTTCAGGCCATTGAAAAATTATGATTTGGTTTTTTAAATTTCCCTACCTAGTTTGATGTCATTTGCAGTTTTGGTAGCATGCCACAGCTTTTAAAGCATTTTTCATACATTGTCTTTCGTAAGATAATGGAAGATAACCCTTATGAGAATTATGTGACATCGAAAGAGAAGAATGTTTATTGAGCATGTACTCTGTGCTCAAGTATGTATCTTGTTTAATTCTTCTAATAATCCTGTTACAGATTATTATCCTGATTTTGCATAGAAAAAAAATGGAGCTTGATGAGGCTCTGAGACTCAGTAGAAATTCTAAAGACTGTGTTTTTGCTATCTCCTGTGAGCTGGTTAGTAGGTATCAGTACCCTCCTTTTTCAGCTCAGGGACTCACATCTCAGATACTTACCCAGTGTTCCACAATTATAAAGTGGCAAAATCAGCACATGAACGCCATTCTTCCAATTCTCAATCCTGTTTTCTTTCCCTAACTTCACCTTTGCAGATGTACTTTATTTCACCAAACAAATCAGCAAATAAAGCATTAAATTTTCTCCCATAAGAATCAGTCTTTCTAGAACCCCATTCAGTATTATTTCCTCAGGGTTGACAATAAACCATGGATAAGTGTTATTTAAGCTTGGGACATACAGTGTAGTGCGCATATTAGATAAACCGAAGTCCAAATCTTCACTCCAGTGCTTATTAGATGGGTGGTGCTGGGCAAGTCACTTAACCTCTCTGAGTTTCAATTTTCTCATCTGCAGAATGGAGATAAAATGCCTATCTCTCAGAATGGCTAAGGGTGAAATGAACCATATGTGTAAGGTAATTCACACAATATGTACTTGGTTGTATGCTCAAGAAATGTTCAATCCTTTCTCTCCTTCTTCAATTACTGTATGGACATTTCAGCCTCATGGTATTCCCTTCTTTTGATAAAGGCACCCCCATATCTATTTGGGGCTACCTCTTCCCCAGTGTGTATAGTTGTAAGTCAAGTTTCCCTTTTCTGTAGCCAAGGGGTGGGTCAATGACCCAGGTTAGGGCAATCAGTCTCTTTCTGCTAGGTCTCTGATCTTGAGCAGATCGAGGAAAGGACAGAAAGGAAATGGTTAATGCTCATTCATCTGAGAGGCAGGTTATTACAGAAACTCTTGGAGCTGCCTTTCCTTTTCCAAACTTGCTTCAACCATCCAGTAGTTTTTCTTGACTACTGTATCTTTCCCATGTATTTCTTTACTGCTTATTAATCAGAGTGAGTTTCTTTTGCTTGCAACAAAAGAACCAAACAGTGATTAATCTTTAAAATTTTTGACAGTGATGTCAAAAGGCACTAATTGCCAAAGCCTGATAAAGACTGCTGTGATTTTTCCCCTTAATATAATAGACCTGTTTAGGAGGGCATTGTTAGTATGATTGGATTGTTTTTAAACCACAATCTTCCAGAAATTGATTGATAGATTTTTGATGATCATTCATTAATATTTATCCAAGTTCAACTTTCCAGGACCTGTGCTAATCTATTAATGCAAAGAACACTTAGACATGTTCCCTGACCTTAAGGGATTTCTAATCATAGTTGTTTAGGTCTATAGGGTACAGTTTTCTCTGTAATTAAGGCAAAACAAAAAGTCTGTTTTATTGGACTTGAATTTGTGGGTCCTAAAATTATGTGGACTATCAGTCCCTCCCCCCAAAATTACTCCAGTAATTGATCCTAGGCAGCCAACTTAGAGATATGAAGTGCTTTTGCTGGCATAGAATGTTCAAGTCTAAAAACCACCTGACAATGCTTCCTTAATGCTTTGGCTTGCTTTGGGGCGCCCAGTAGGAAAGAGCTGGCGGAAACACCCAGGGAAATAATTTATAGTAAAATTCCCCTAGGAGGCTCTGTTTTCAAACCTCTCAGGCTTCAAAGCCAGTGTGTTAGGGAGCTCTGAAATTGCTCTGGGGGGAAGGTTTCATGCAGATGAAATGCCTCTTCCACACTTTGCTACTCCTAATTATTAAACTGTCAGTCTCTTCCCATCAGCACTCACTTTCTGGGGTGAATGGCTGGAGCAGGAAGGTTGGAAAAGATTATCTGTTAGTGCTGGGAAACAATGCCTTCCTGCCCAAGAATGTAGAGTACAAACAAATAGTACTCTCTGAAGAGCTTGTTTTATAGTCCTATTATGAGTCTTTAGTGTACACTGTATAGAATCAGAATTACCAAGGGATATTTCCTCCTGCCTTGTCCAAAACACAGAACCAAATTGTAAAGGAGTGAGTGCGTTCACTAAGGGCTGGTACAGTCAAATATCTATTCATTGGCAGAGCTAAATTAGTGAGTGATCTGTTGAGATAATGACGAGAAGCCGCTTTTGAAGCTGAAATTTGATATGCAAAGATAAGATCGCAAGGCCTGACTATACCAGAATTATTTTTCTATCAGCCAAAAGTTTGAACACCTACTATATACAAGGCATGTGCACTCTGTTTAAGAAGACACTTATGATGCCTATCAAGCTAATTAATATATGGTTGAGGAGCCATTCTGTCCACATATGTTGTACGTATAGATATGTATATTTGAAAAACAACAAATATCAAATAAACCATTAAACTGTGTTCTGGCCACACTGGCTTTTCTGTTCCTAGAAGACACCACTTCCCTTTCCACCATAGAGCCTTCATAAATGCTGACTTCCATTCACTTATTCAGTTTTTATTGAGTGATTTCTTTGTGTCAGGTACATATGATTCTGGTTCTCATGGAACTAACTTTCTAGTTGGGGAAAAATGGACACAAACCGGTAAACAATTCATGAAGCACTGATAACTGCTCTGAAGGAACTGGTGGAATGTGAGATGGTAGATGGTGGTTGGTAAAGTAGGGGTGGAGCCACACCCCATATGGTGGATGGGGTAGGCTTTTTGGAACAGGCAGTTTTGAATGGGATCCAGATTCTGGAAGCAGTTATGTGAAGAGCTGGGATAAGAGCATTCCAGAGAGAGGGAACAGAATATGCAAAAGTTTCATGAGGTAGAAACAAATTTGATATGTTTAAAGAAGATAGAGGGGCCAGGGGTCTGAAGAAGAGTGACCGAGGAGAGACTGGTAAGAGGCAATGTCATGAAAAAAAACAAGGAAAGATAGTAGGGCCTCACAAACCAGGATAAATAGTTCGCTGCTCTTCTACCTGGGTGACCTGGGCCTTACTTTCTCCTTAAATCGGACTCCCCCTCTAACTTATATGTCACCTTCTCATGGAAGACTTTCCTTATGCCTTAGGATAATGTCCTCTATCATTTGCTCTCATAATAATACCCTGTGCTTCCTTTTTTGCAGCATTTATTACAATTGATAATAATCATTAGTATAATTATTTGTTTAATATCTGTTCTCCAAATTAGACTCTAAGTTTCTTGAGGGTAGAGATTGGTTTATCTGATTCACTGCAATAGGAGAATTAAATTAATTTGATTAACACTTATATTTTAGTGTTTGTTATATGCCAGACATGTTGAAGATACTCTATAAATATATGTTGATGGAATGAAAGAATGAATCAATGGAGTTTTTTAATTCATTGGCTTCCAGTCACTTTCTCTACATGGAGGTACAGCAAGTGGAAGCTTCTGGATGTGGAAGCTTCCATAGATGGGAGATGGGAGAGTGTGTCCTATCCAGTGGTTGGAGTCAGAACTGGAGTTGGTAAACAGTGTTTCCATTCTTTTTTTGTTTTGTTTTGTTTGCTTAGATGCCTGACATATTTTTTTTTAAAGATTTTATTGGGGAAGGGGAACAGGACTTTATTGGGGAACAGTGTGTACTTCCAGGACTTTTTTTCCAAGTCAAGTTGTTGTCCTTTCAATCTTAGTTGTGAAGGTTGCCGTTCAGCTTCCAGTTGTTCCTTTCAGTCTTAATTGTGGAGGGCGCAGCTCAGCTCCAAGTCCAGTTGCCATTGCTAGTTGCAGGGGGTACAGCCCACCATCCCTTGCGGGAGTCGAACCAGCAACCTTGTGGTTGAGAGGACACGTTCCAACCAACTGAGCCATCCAGGAGCTCAGCAGCAGGTCAGCTCAAGGTGCCGTGTTCAATCTTAGTTGCAGGGGGCGCTGCCCACCATCCCTTGCAGGAGTTGAGGAATTGAACTGGCAACCTTGTGGTTGAGAGCCCACTGGGCCATGTGGGAATCGAACCAGCAGCCTTCGGAGTTAGGAGCATGGAGCTCTAACCACCTGAGCCACCAGGCCGGCCTCCATTCTTTCTTTTCTTTCTTTTTTTTTTTTTCGAAGGCTTTAATTACATGTTCTCAGTTCTGAGTGGGTATAAAATATTTCTTTTTCTAACCCTTTTTCAAGACTCCTTTCCTTGTTTCCCCCTAAATCAGTGAGCAGTGTGTGGGGAGTGGCTAGTATCAAAGAATGAGAATGTGAGAGGTGGGGATGGTTCATGGAAAGGGTTCACTGCAGTTCTTTTTTAAAAAATTTTTTCCCATTGCAAGTCATGATTTGGGCCATATTGTAAATGACAGCTTAGTAATAATATTCATATTTACATTTTGATATCTGATATGACACTGCTGTATACAATCGCAGTGAATTAGATTTAGAAAGAAATTATGTTTCACCCGGTGGGATCTGCTCTTGGAAAGGATTTGTTGACAATACTGTGGTTTGTCTTAGATTGTCTGTAATGGATCAAGAGGCAAAGATGCCAAGAATGAGCACTGGACCTAGGATCAAAGACCTGGTTTTAACTGCAGGCTTTGTCACTTAGTAGCTGTATGTCTGTGTGCAAGTTAACTAAATTGTTGGACTGTTAGTTTTGTAATCTATAAAAGAGGATAATACTTACCTCACAGGATTGCTATGAGAATTAAATGGCATGTCCTATGAATAGCTCCTGGTCCATAGTAAGAGTTGAGACATAAATATGTACTGAATGAGTGTTTTAGTTCCCAATCCACTATTCTCTTCCTGATTGATCCTCTGCTAGCATTCTTTACATTATTCACTCAATAAATAATTATATTTGTTTGAAAACTGGTTTACAAGACACATTTTTGCAAAGTATATTTCTGGATCGGAAAAGAGAAAGTTATTGAAATCACTGAATAATAATAACAATGACAACTATTACCAGTTATTATGAGCGTACCTGTGAGCATGAGGCAAGTACTGGGGAAGTACTTTTCCTATGTCATCTCATTTACTCCTATTACAATTTCAGAGAGGGTGACTAAGTTTCCAAGGTGATGCAGCTAGTATGTTGAAGGGCCAGGATTTTAACATAAATGGCTGGACTTCAAAGTCTGTGTTCTTAATAGATATCATATGTAGCCTTTCTCATAGGATTGTTGTGAGGACCAGATGATATAACGTATATGACCATGCTTTGTAACACCAATAAAGCACTGTGTAGGTGTCCTTTTATTATCATTATAATCATTATCAGAAGTGATTGATTTGGTGGTATTACCAGGGTCTACTATGCTTCTGTGAGTAGCTGAATGCCAGCTCTATCTGCATCTGAAAATTCTATTGTTTAAAGCAAGTTTTTGCCTCTGTTTTATATAAAAGACTAATGTTTTCTTTTCTCTACACCTGACCTTTCCAAAGTAGATATGTTGATGGGGTGGATGGATGGTAATGTGGCTCTTCTGCATTTTTCTGGAGGATACCCACTTAGTGCTATGTTGTTTATAGCTGACGGAATAATGACTGGCTGGCCATGCTTTGCTTTTTGTTTTGAGTATGGGAAAGAACATAACTCAGCATGACTTTTGCAAGGAATTGAAAATAGTGACAGAAAATGTCCCTAACCTGGTGAAGAAATTAGATATACAAGTCCAGGAAGCATAGTCCCAAAGAAGGTGAACCCAAAGAGGCAGACACCAAGACACATCATAAGTAAAATACCAAAGGTTAAAGACCAAGAAAGAATCTTAAAAGCAGCAAGAGAAAAACATTTATTAATAGTTACCTACAAAGGAGCTCCCTTGAGACTGTCAGCTGATTTCTCAACAGAAATTTTGCAAGCCAGAAGGGATTGGTATGAAATATTCAAAGTGATGAAAAACAAGGACCTACAACCAAGATTACTCTACCCAGCAAAGCTATTATTTAGAATCAAAGGACAAAGAACTTCCCAGACAAGAAAAACTAAAGGAGTTCATTACCACCAAATCAATATTACAAGAAATGTTAGAGGGAATTCTTTAAGATGAAAAATGAAGATAAAAAATATGAACAATAAAACAGCAATAACTACATATCTATCAACAATTACTTTAAATGGAAATGGATTGAATGCTCCAATCAAAAGACATAGGGTGGCTGAAAGGATAAGAAAACAAGACCCTTACATATGCTGCCTACAAGAGACTCACTTCAGATCAAAAGATTCCCACAAACTAAAAGTAAAGGGATGGAAAAAGACATTTCATGAAAATGGAAATTAAAAAAAAAAAAGTTGGGGTAGACAAAATAGTCTTTAAAGGCTATAACAAGAGTCAAAGAATGACCCAATAATTCCACTTCTGGGTATTTATCTGAAGAAATCCAAAACACTAATTCAAAAAGACTTAATGCATCCCTGTGTTCATTACAGCATTATTTACAATGGCCAAGATCTGGAAGCAACCTAAGTGTCCATCAATAGATGAATGGATAAAGAAGTGGTACATGTATACAATGGAACATTACTCAGCCATAAAAAAAATGAAATCTTGCCATCTGAAACGACGATGGACCTAGAGTATTGTGCAGAGTGGAGCAAGTCAGACAGAGAAAGACAAATGCCATATGATTTCACTTGTATGTGGAATCTGAAAAACAAAATAAATGAACCAAAAAAAAAACCACCCAGAAATAAACTCATAGATACAGAGAACATTTTGTTGGTTGCCAGATTGGGGAGGGAAGGTTGGGGGAGGATGAGTGAAGGTGGGAAAGGGATCAAGAGGTATAAGTTAGTAGTTACAAAATAGACCTGGGATGTAAAGTACAGCATAGAGAATATAGTCAGTAATGTTTCAACAACTATATATGGTATCAGATGATACTAGATTTATTGGGGTTATCACTTTGTAAGTTATATAAATGTCTAATCACTATGTTGTACACTTGAAACTAATATAATATTGTAAGTCAACTGTAATTGAAAAGTAAAAAAATTAAAAAAAAAAAAAAAAGAAAGAAAAAGAACAACTTTCTTGAAATTACTCTGATTCAGAATTCTTCCAAACTGGAACACAGTGGCTTCATAAAAATCAGGTAATAAAGAACTCACCACATTCTCATTTTGGAGGAGAGAGAAAAACCCCAAAATGTAATTTTCAGTTCTCTCTGTTCTATGAACTCTCTTTCCCACCAACCCCCTGCCAACATCTCATTGGCATTCAACTTAAAAATGCACTTCCATTTTACATAATGGATTAATCACACCATAAATTTTTTTCTACTTCATGGCCTCAGGACATATGGAATATGTTATCTAAGAAAATGTTTGTTTGTTTTGTTCTATTGCCGAGTAAGTTTATTTTAAGTTCAGATTCTGTGTGTGTGTGTGTGTGTGTGTGTGTGTGCTTGTGTGTGTTTATACAGAGAATGTATCACTTTAAAACCACAGAAAATAATCTTCTAAATTATTCCTTTACATGGAGTAAACCAATCCTGTCCCTTATACCTACCGAGAAGCACAAATGGCACTGGAACATCTTCAGAGTGGTTTATGCCCTTGACAGGTCAATCAGAGGGTAGCTGAAACTGAAGAAATCATGTGCCATGGTGCCAGCGGAAATGAAAATTATACCACTCATACTAACAAGTGCATTTCTAAAGGGACTATTTAGTGGTATTAGAAGTCTCTAAGTAGATGCCTCTGAACTTAAAAGACACTTAATTCCTAAGGATTGCCTTGTAATTAATTTACCCAGATAGACTCAATGAGGAGAACGCAGGGGCAAAGCATCACATTGCTCAGCAGTTCGCGAACTTTGGGGAACACTAAGATAAATAATTTGACTTTTTAAAACATCTAAATTAATTTTCCTTATAACTGAGAAGTGGGAACAGCATACAGTAAAGAAAAGCACTTTCCAATTTAATAATCTAATTGTCTTTTTAAAAAAAGATCCATTAATCTCTCTTTTTAATTAAATTTATTGGGGTGACAATGGTTAGTAAAATTACCTAGGTTTCAATGAGCCACATGGTTTGAATTGGATGTAAACTGACTTCACTATTAAACAATCCGTTCAACAACAATAACAACAACAACAAAATCCAGCTACTGTAACAGGAAGGACTCCATGTAGCTGACATCTAAAGAATATCACGCATACTTTGGTTACAGCTTTTAGTCCTATTAACTTGCCAGTCTGTACACATCTCATTGAATGTGGGAGGCTTACTCCTGACTGTTTTAGTTATAGACCCAGTGCTGTACAGCCAGTTTCCACATACCTCCTGTTAACACAGCTTGTATTTCATGACGAACAGCCAAATCTCATGTGACCACTGACAGCTGTATTTTTCTATTAGTAAGGAGTAGAATTTTAAAAAGCACTTGGCTTTCTTGAGGTTTGTGCAAATTTGATCAAATAACTATCTCTGAAAATTAAAGTACGTATAGTGGTGTGATATTTGGATGGGCTGGTACACCAGTAGGGGGTTACTTAATGTTGTGCCCTTTGGTTTTGCTGGAAGCTAAGATTTTGGACTCATTTAGATCAGAGTCCCGATCGGGCTTTTCCTTTGACCTTAGGTAAATGTCTTAAACTGTATAGTCCTCAGTTGAATTATTTATTAAAAGAAAATGATGATCATAGCAGGGTGATATTTGAAGAACAATGAGGTAAGGTATATGCGTATGTTCTATTTAAAATAGTGCCTGGCACGTAACCAGTAAGTGGTAGTTTTTACTATTACTGTATAGTTTTATACCAGGGCACCTTATTCATTTATTCCTTTAGAAGTTTTGTGTCCTGTGCTTACTCTATCTCATCTCTTTTCATCTTTACTACAACCTTATGAGTAGGTTTCATTACTGCCATTTTATAGATGAGAACACCAAAGATAGAGGGGTCCTGGAATTTGCTCAAGTTCACACAGCCCGTGAAGGATGCCGCCAGGTCCGTCTTTAACAAACGTGTATTCATGTCTATTAGGTACTAAGCACCAAACTAGGCACTGGGAAGGCTGGGATTCAGGAGACATGACTGTACTCCCCAAAACTCATGTTCAATTTGGGGATGAGATGGAGAAAGATAAGTACCGAATAAGCCAGACCATGACATGTTCTGCGATTATGGCATAAAAGAGATGTTAGGGAGATCCAAAGAGTGTGTTATTGTGACTGGAGAAACTGGGAAGGTGATGGCAGGCGAGGTGACTTTTGAGCTGGTTCTGGAAGAATGAAGGCAATTCTAAACATAAAGAAAGGTTTTCCAGGTAGAGGGACTTTGCCATAAAGGCTTGGTTCAAAGGCTGGGTTCAAACCTCCTTCTTGCATTTATTACCTGTGTGACATTTGCTAGTTATCCACCTTTCTACCCCTTGTCTCTGTTGTTTGACCATCAGTGTGATAAAGCCGCAAAATGGCTGTGGAGATGAACAGATAAGTGCACAGAAAGTTTGTGGCACCGTGCCTGGCTGTAAGTGTTAGCTGATGTTTTGTTGCTGTTCCCTCAGAAGGTCCTGGGGTATCATCCTTCTCTCAACCTCCCACCTCAGCCAGCTTCTCACCCATTTACTTCCTCTCTTCACGACTCAGCAGAGGCATAATATCCTCTGGAACAATGCTTCTCAACTTCAGCGTACAAATGAGTCAGCTGGGCATCTTCTTAGAATGCAGATTCTGATTCAGTAGGTCTGGAGTGGGGCTGGTGAGTCCATGTTTCTAACAAGCCCCCAGGTGGTGCTGATAACGCTGGTCCCAGGACCAGTGTGAGTAACAGGGGCCTATAGTAGTGTTTCCCAGAGCGGTTTCTGCATTTCTAACGAGCTTCCAGTAATGCCAACTCTGCTGGCCTGCAGAACATGCTTTGACTGCTGAGAGTCCAGAGTGCCATATAAACCTTCATTTTTAAAACGCATGCTGTGAGCAGAGCATCGCCTTTCTTTCCACTCTTTTCTTCTCCTTCACACAATGATCTGTTCCAGGCAAATTGACTCGTCTGCTTTTTCCTGAACAGGCCCTGTGTACTGGTCTGGAAGGCTTTCTTTGAATCCCTACCTTCTTTGGGATCCATTGATGGCTGTGTATGTCTCCAGTACAGCCCTTACCACATTGTATTAAAATAGGTGTTTACATGTCTCTTCCAACTTCCAGGCTGTTTTTCTCCTAACAATAAGCTACAAGATAGACTTTAATAATTACATTATATTATTAATACTCCTTGGTGTACTAAGAGGGCAGGGTTTGGCAATGGTTATTATATTAGTTTCCTAGGGCTGCTATGACAAAGTACCACAAACTGGGTGGCTTACACAAGAGGAATTTATTGTCTCACGGTTCTGGAGGCTGAAAGTCTGAAATCAGAAAATCAAGGTGTTGGCAAGGTTGGTTCCTTCTGGAGGCACCAAGGAAGAATCTGTTCCATGCCTCTCTTCTAGCTACAGGTGGTTACTGGCAATCCTTGACATTCTTTGGCTTATAAATGCATCACTCCAACACATCACTCCCTGTTGTCCTGTGGTGTCCTCTCCTTATCTGTGTCTACTTCTGTGTCTCTTTCTCTCCTCTTCATTTGGAGGAATAAGACACCATTAAGAAAATAGGGGCACCAGTCATTGGATAAAGGACCCACCCTACTCCTACTCATCTTAACTAATTACATATGCAAAAATCCTATTTCCAAATAGGGTCACACTTTGAGTTTCTGGAAAGGACATGAATATGGGATGGGGGGAAGCACTGTTCAACCCAGTACGAGCGTTATTTAGAATTGCTGATGCATGGTGATAGTGAGAAGTAGACCAAGCTGTGCTCAGGTTTTTAAAGTCTCTACAGATAATGCTTACATCTAGGATAGACGATTCCCACTGTCCATCCCCACCTGTTGGTATACCGTTGTTATTATGAGTATGTCTTACCTATTCTGATATAATTAGTTGTCATGTCCATTTTATTTATGCTGGAACAGTACTGAGCACATGTACTATGTTTTATTCATTTTAAAATTCACTTGGCCCATGGTAGTTATTCAAGAACTGTTGAATAAACTGTTGACCTGGAGGTTTGATGACTCTTTCCCTGCCTGAATTATAAGAATTACATAGTGTCAATAGTTATACACAGATTTTCAACTACACGGTGGTCAGCCCCCCTAATTCCTGCATTGGTCAAGGGTCAGCTACAATTTCTTAAGTCTCTACTTCACATCCGTAGTGAAGATATTAAAGGATATTGGAGTCCTAATAGTTGATATTTTAAGAAAGCATTTGGTAATTCTATCTCATCCTATGAGAAAATTAGGTTCTTCTAAAATGCAGACTAACACTGTTTTAAATTCAAGTTGGTGCTCCTTTAAGAGAAATATTTTCTCAGTTAAGTAGCATAAAGAAAATGATGTTCTATTGAAAGAAAAAAGTGTGAGAGAACACCATTATATAATTATGATATTATAACACAACATTATGTTTTGAAGTAGACTTGATAAAGCATGAATTAGAAAGAGCTTATTCTTTTCAGGAAAGCTTAAAGTTTACCTGATTAAAATGATACTGTAATTTTTTGTAAATACAGTTTGCCTGATATCATTTGGAAACTGATTGAAGAAAATGAGAATTATTCATTCATTCGTTTAACAAATACTTTAATGAATTTCTTACTATATGTTAGTTTCTATCCCATATGCGTGGGATTTCTTATTGCTAATTTTTACATAGTCATGGAATATTTTGCAGCTGATAAATGTGCCAAATGAACAAGAAAGTCTCCCTGCCAAGGAATGTATAAGACAGAAAGTCAACCGCAAAGAAACTATCACTTTCAAAATATCATAATCTTTCCAATCCTTATTTTTTCTTCTTTTGACTTTCCATGACAGTAGGTATGGCAGAGTAATTTCAAAGTTTAAGAGCATTTATGACGAGCAACCTAGCATGCTAATGACAAATTTGGGGCATTCTACCCCGTGTGGAGGGAAATGTTAGATAAACTAAATGGTTTATGTCTTACATTTTAATGCTGATAGATTCATGGCAATGACTGTTATAACAATATATCTTGTTATGTGGATATTACAAAAATATTTTTGTCAGCACGTTCAAAGTAACTTTGAAATTAGGAATTTGTAGCTTTATTATAAAAATCAGCCTGAACTCATACTGTGGATTTTATTCCATCTTGGTATATGCACATAATCAAATGAGTGGACCAATTTCCTACTTCTTTTCTGTCTTTTTCATGTGTGTCCTCTTTCATGTGCATTGATGTTTGTTCAAGCAGTCTGAGGTCGTGGCAAACGTAAAGAATTGAGGTCAAGAGATCTTGGTTTGCTTACCAGGAGATCGAGCTGGTTGAGTTTATACATATTGCTATTTATAGAATAAGAAGGCCTCTTTTCATTGTTTCTAGGTTTCTTGAATTATTTTACTTTCTATTCTTTGAATCTCTTTTTATATAATAATATGATTAATTACATAATTTTCTAAGGCCTGCCTGGTCTGATTAAGAAAGGTTTATAGGGAATCTTGCTTAATAGACTATTTGGGGACAGAATCATAGCAGTCCATTTCCTAAGGTAGACTGTTTCTTGGCAGGGGCGTTTTGGTCTAAGAAGTTTTGCTTCCATCCCTTCCTCCAAGAGGAAAATGGCTTCAGACACAGTCACCCTTTGCCAGTGAGGCCAAGCTTTGCCACACTCAGGGATTAACGTCTGTTTTAGGTTCATGTAAATTATTTAGATTAACCTTGGGCTTTCTCTAGGTCTTCAAAATTAAATTTCAAGAATGCATATGATTTTTATTACTGCGCAAAACCTCAGTTGAAAGTGTTTCATCTCTATGTCCCACTGCCTGCCCTAGGGGCTGGCATGTGAGAGGCTGATATAGAATGCAATAGGTCGATTTCCTCTGACTTCTAATACAGTTCGATCTCATTTTGCAGCAGATAAGTTTTGTGTAGGTAGAAATGTTATGTGTTGAACAATATTTTCAGTATGCTAGCTATTTAAGGCAAATGTACAGCGACTTGCTTGGTGGAACAATCACCCAATTTAGCTGGTTCATATAATCATTTTAAATGTGCTTTTAGGCAAATCGTGTACCATCTCAACTTAGCTTCTTCATCTGAGAAGTGAAGATTTAATTTTGATGGCTCCTGAGGTTCTTTCCCCACTAAAATTCTTTGATCAAAATTTAACTTTTTATGTGTTACCCTGTGCTCAATTATAGTTTCTGTAATTAGCATCATAGTTTATCTTGAAAGAAATCTGATTCCCAAGACTTTCAAGTACATGTCTTGAAGTATTAGGTTGGTGCAAAAGTAATTGTGGTTTAAAAGGTTAAAAAAAAAACCAAATTTGCAAAAACCGCAATCACTTTTGCACCAACCTATAATTATATTATAATGATTATGAGCACATTTTTTGGAGTTGAACCAGCCTGGGTTCAAATCTTGACTCTGATATTTATTAAAAGCAAGTTGCCATCCATTTATCAGACTCACTTTTCTCATCTGTAACTGGGGGTAATAATAATATTGACTTTATGGGGCTGTTGTCAGGGTTAATGAGATAATGTATGTAAGCACTTAGGACAGTGGTTGGCACAGGTAACTGTTTTTCTTACTGTAACCACACTGGGATTGGGATCATTATGAAGAAAAACATTATAAATGCATTTGTTTAATTTCAGATTAAAGATAATGACTGCAGGTAAAGATTAGATAATTTTGCTTATTAAGCTGTACTTCAGACTCACTAGAACTCTCTTGTCTGGGTAGGAGAAGGTCCATGGAGATGAGAATAGCAGTTACACATCAGAGTGGCACTTGTATTGATAAATCATCCCTTGCTGTTGCACTGTTCAAATGAGCAAATGAAAGAACATCTTTTGGCGATGGAGTGATATTTATAAATTAAATTGATTGATACACATGGTTGCTGTTATTATTTTAATCTTTCTCTCTAGGTATTTTGTAAGAAAATGTAAGTCTTGTGTTTACTTCTGTTTGTTAATGCTTTGATAAATCAGACATTTTTAGTATTCTATCAATGGCAAAAGTCTAATTGCCTTATTGTATTCTGATTTATTTCTTTCCTTACTTTCTTTGCATCTGCAGCCCAACAAATGAGTCTCTGAAGAGATATATGTTATGATACAGTGTCAGTGAAATTAATCCTGATCAATTTTAAAGTTCACATTTTTATTTGATGACTTTCAAGGGAATCACTAAACCTGAGATTGACTTGGTCTCTTCTTTTGTTGGTTAAATATTGTTGTTTGAAGGCAGTGGAGCCAGAGTGAAGAAAAGGGCCCTTCATGTGCTCTTAACTCTGTTCCATTTCTGAAGAAAAGCTGCAGCAATCCTTTTGTCTATGCATAAAGTGAGGCTAATTGGTCAAAAAGAACCTAGTGGCTATAATGGGCTTGTAACTTTGGCATCTCACCAAGGTAAGAAGCCTAATTCTATCCACAATGAGAGAATAGTGAGTGGTTTTGAAATCCTTTCAGTTTCTCCAAACATTTTTATTTTTCACAGTAATAAAATTGTTGTCTCTTGTCTGTATGGTGTTTTACAGCTAACATCTTGTCTGATCCTCTCGATTGCTCAGGGAGGTACTTGGGGCAGATATTACCTCCCCCTCTTCTCTGGTGGGAAAACTGGGACTGAGAGAAAGGAAGCCATTTGGCTAAATTCATGCAGCTAATAAATTTAGAGTGAGGATTTCTGATAGGTGGTTACATGTTCTGCATTTGAAAAATAAGAGAAGAATTTGCACCTAAGTAATGAAGAACTTTGAGATTACGTATTGTTTAATAATAAAGATAATTAAAATAAGATTCTGGATTATATTTAGTGCTTCTTTTTTCATGCATGAACATTTAAAACCCTTTATATAATTTTACATATAATTTTCAAGTTTAACAAATGACATAGCCTATAGTTGATTGAGAAAAACAAAGAGTCAAGGAAAGGAATTTTTTCCCCCACAATTGAACCTTGCCAAGATTTCCACACTGCTAATATAAAATACAGTTGTGTATAACCTTTGTACTGTTTATAATGATCATTATCCTTGTATGCATTACTCTTGTATTTCTTATTTTTGTAATGCTATTTTTCTTTGTTATGTATTTATTCACATAAAAGACAAAGACATCTGAATGTTTCCAGAAAAATCTTTACTATTGTATAGAAAAGCATCGTATCCAAAGTATCCAAATATGTATTGTTACTCAACATTGCAAAAGTACAGTTAAGTACATTTTTAAAAATTCCTGGTTTGCATTTTAAACTTTGTCTCATGCTAGGCATAAATAAATATTGAAGAATATGATCATCATGTAATTAAACAGAAATTTGAAGATAATATCAATTTGGTGGTGACCAGCATTTGATACTTGCAAAACTCGTACCATTTATAGGGAAAAAAAAAACTAAACTAAACTAAACTAAAAGCACAAATATTTAGATTTCTCTACTTTCAAATTCAAGGAGCTAGATAAATAAATGTTTGTATGGCCACAATCAGAATATGCTAATTATTGAAAACCACTTCACTTCCTCTGCAAATCTCCCTTTCAGCATAACTACCAAAAATCAAATCTTGAGGGAACTTTGGTTAACTTGAAATCATAAAGCTCATTGTTCTTGGAGCAAACCGATTTTATTTTTTGCCTCCTTTTTTTTTTTTTATCGTTAATGTCAAGCAAACATTTATTTCAGGTGCAAAGCCTCAGGATATGTTAGTGAAAACAGTGGCTGGGCTGTGCTAGTGCTTACTGCCCACTAAGTGGGTGGGAAAAGGGTGTTGTGACCCTCTTACCCTTCCCACCAGTCTCCCTAACAGCTTTGGCCTTCGGGTCAGCTCAATTTCCCCTCCACTGAGTGGCCATTACGGTGCCTGCTCCGTGATAAATGCTTTTTGTAAGAGACTGCATTGCCGGCAGCTAGCGCTAGGGAAGTCTGCCACCCGGGCCAGCCAGACAAACTAACATGCTGGCCCGCGATGGGCCCGTTACCTAGCAACGTGCCTGGCCTCACCAAAATGAATAGACCCACAAACAAAAATGAAAAGGAGATAAAACGAGTCAAAGTACAAGGGGCGAGGAGGTTAATATTCCTCAATCGAATAACTTCGTTTCGGAGAATTGCATTTTAACCTTTTTTTTCAAAGCCGAAGGTGGAGACATGTATTGGAAATTAAATTAGGCCACATTTGTATTTTTAAAAAATGTATTCTTTTATGCAGAGTTTGCTTTCCCTCTCTCTCCATAATTTTCTTACTTTCTCTTAAAGCAGAAGGAGAAGCTACATTAGAGTGGAACGCTGGATATATAAATATTTTACTTTTCCTACTTCATCTTGCTGTGTGGCTTTGGGCAGGTAGCTTGGGTTCTCTGTTGCCCATTTTCCCTGTTGCTAAAAGAGGATGGCAGATGTGATTTATTAAACACAATAAGACGGTGAGGTGTAATGTTGTATGCCAGGGAAAGACTCATTTTCCTTAAATTTGAACACAACTAACTCTTATTCTACAACTAATTTAAGATGTTACCTTATAAATTAGAGAAAACTGTGCTCAATTAAATAAATGGCTTTTAGCTTTGAGGTTCAGGTTGGCTCCAAAGTTATTAGGCCATATGTGCAATTTTGAGCATCTATTTTGTACCAGTTACCATACAAAGCCCTTAAAAAATATGCACCAGTGTTTGTTAGGTTAAAACGAATGGATCAGTCCAGATTCATTCAAGAAAATCATTTGACAAAAACTTTTTTTTGTGCCTACCAATCCAAGGATCTCGATACTTCCTACCTACTGCCATAAACAGAAATATAATTGCAGAAATATAAATGCAGTCTTCATAAATCTTTCAAATCCCTCTTTTGTCATCCTCCCAATCACTGGCCTAGTTCAGGCTACCATCTCTCATCCGGATTACTAGTTTAGCTTTCTAACCAATTTCCCTACTTTACACCTTCCGTATAGTACATACTCTGCCAAAATTAGTTGCAAAGTTATCTTGAGTCCTTTCCTTAAAATCCTTGTTTGGTTCCCTATTGCCCAAACTCCTTATCGTGACTCATAAAGCCTTTCACAATCTGTCTCATCTCTGACACCAGGGCATTGTAGTCACAGAATTGCTGTCAGTTCCCTAGATACACCAAGCGCATGAGCTCTTTCCTACCTTGGCATATACTGCTCCTTGTGTTGAGAATGTGCTTCCCTGTCCCATTTCTCCACCCAGAAATCTCCTGGTCCTTCCTTAAGATTTAGGTCCCATGCCTTTCTTCTACTCTCAGGCAGATGCCTCCAATTTGCCTTTCTTAGGTCTCACCTTGTCGATCCCCATCTGTCAAATGGCATTAATAACAGTACCTACTTCTTAGGGCTGTTGTGAGGACTTAAAGGAATTAATAACATAGAAAGTGCTTACAACCAAGAATGGCATGTTGTAAGCACCCAATGAACATTAGCTATTGTTTGTCTTATTATAAAATCTCAAATGTAGTAGTTGTATGATAATCACTGTTCAAATATTTGTCCTACCCGTCAGATGATAAAATTTTCTTGAGGGCAGGAAGCCTGCCTTAGTTAGCTTTGCATCCCCTGTGTTGGCCATTTGCTTGCCATTGTAGTAGGTACTCAATAAAGGTTGTTGCAAGAATGAATGAATGAATGAATGAATGAGTGAATGAATGAAGTGAATCAATGCATAATGTTTCTAGAGCTGCCTTGGTTAATGAGGCATTTTGTTCCCTTTATGGTTTAGTATCCTTTCTTTTTAAAACAAACTTTTCACACCTAGTAAATTTTCCTCGTGAGGCTTTTAGTTTTAGGATACTCACTGAGCTTTCTCTTCTCCCTCTTTTACCTCTATTGGAAAACCATCATAAACTATCTTTTATTACACAGCTGCACTTGGACACTTGAATTCCAGAGTTGCCTGGAAAACCCCTCTAAAGTGATTGTGCTATTTTTTGTTTCATGGCTGTTAGATTTAGCTTCACTGTAGATTGCCTGTAAACTTTACAGGGTTCAATCTTTAAGCAGCACTTGGACTTCTTACATACTTCTCTTTTGTATTATAAGGAACAGAATCAATATTACATGTTAAAATATTTAAAAATATGTTTATTTATCTATCTGCTACAAACACTCATGTTGAGCACAAACCATTATTTTTAAAAGTAGTCACAAATTTGTGGCCTGACCATGAAATAAAATTATAGCAACCTGCAGACTCCATATGACATTGATTGGTGTGTAGTATTAAAAAGAGGGCAGGTGAAGAGAGCAGAACACATGCTCTTCCCAAACAGAGAGAAATCACTTCCCAGTGAACACCCATAGAAGATGAAACTTTTTGGTAAACTTAAAAGCCTGACAAATCTGTTTTTCTTTTTTTTAACCTTAAAGAGAGGCAGACTGGACTCGTGCAAAGAGCATGGACTTTGGAGACAAACTAACCTGGAAACCAGCCTCGTTTTGCTGTTTTAACAAGACAGGTTTCACTAGCCAAGGTGCTTAATCTTTCTGATCATCAATTTCCTTATCTGTAAAATGGGCATCTTTCTGCCGGAACTTCTGTGAGGATTAAATGAGACACCACATATAAAACACAAGGCACAATGAGTGTACAATAGTTACTCAATAATTATTAGCTCCCTCCCCAAATCTCTTTTCTTTTGTTCTTTCTGTTCCCGTCTAACATAACCCCCACCCCCCTCCTCTGACACACCATCCTAACTCTGTCCCTGAGCTTTTCCTTTTCTGTCACCACTATTCTGGCCCCCAGGGACTGGACTCTTCTATAAGTCTCTGGTCCCTAAATAATCCTTTTTCCTTGGTTCCCTTTGAGATGCTCGAGGATATCAAAAAAGACCACAGGACTCTACTGAGGGGTGGAAACATGAAGAGTACAAGAAATATATCAATTACTGGTTTACAAAGCAGGTATATAACTTGGGACTTGAACCCTGGCTGTTTGGCTTCTGACCCTGCACTTTTAACTATGTCTACTCACAAAGACAAAGGATTGTTTGGGGACAACAACTGGGATGACTCTGGAAAGGACACTGGATCAGTCAGGTTGAATTTTTTTTTAAATTAAATTTATTGGGGTGACAATTGTTAGTAAATTTACATAGATTTCAGTTGTACAATTCTGTATTACATCATCTATAAATCCCATTGTGTGTTCATCACCCAGAGTCAGTTCTCCTTCCATCACCATGATCCCCCTTACCCTCATCACCCACCCCCCACCCCCTTACCCTCTGGTAACCACTAAATTACTGTCTGTGTCTATGAGTTTTTCTTTCTCATTTGTTTGTCTTGTTCTTTTGTTGTTTTTGGTTTATATACCTCATAACAATGAAATCATAGGGTTCTCTGCTTTTTCTGTCTCAGTCAGGTTTTGAGAGGGAACCCTCAACCACAGATATTTAGGGAAGCCTTCCATGGGCCTAATTGAGTATTTGCTGATGCAGCCGTGACAAAGGTGGACATGGCCCTCAACTGCGGGGAGCTCATTGTCCACTTAGTGTCACCAACTGCCAGTGTCTTCATCCACAGAATGGGGATAAGAGCCCCACTTCACCTGTAGTGGAGTAAAACAGAATAATGTTAAGAGACTATTGAGCACTTCACTTGTGTGCTGAGGGCTTCCTATACATTGTCTTATTTCACGCTCCCCGTCACTTTGATGTTAGTTTCCACATAAAGAAACTGAGGCCACTTGCTCAGGTCAGCCCAGGGTGGCCTCTGAAGCAGGGCTGTCTGCTGCCAATGCATGTGACACCATGCTAATGAATGAGAAGCAGCTGGAGGAGCTCTGGGCACGGTGCTGCATGAGTCAACAGTGCTCCTCTCTTCTTTCTCTCTTCCCCTCCCTCCTTCCTTTCTTTTGTGCTTTCCTTTTCCTCTTCACTCTTAGGTGCCCAGATAGTGAGAACACAGGAGACAGAGAGAGAGAGAGAGAGAGAGAGAGAGAGAGAGAGAGAGAGAGAGAGAGAGAGAGAGAGAGGAAAAGGGGCAGAAACACAGACACAGTGCACTTGACTTTTCTCCCTAAGGTGGCCCTACAGCCAGTACCTATATTCATTAAGTATCCCTGAAGTCTATTTGGGTTTCCCAAACTTCAGTAATTAAGAAGATCCTGTAATTATATTTGTGAACTTTAAGTGGTTTTAATCTCTCTTCCTTTCTCAGTTTTCACTTTTTAATTTGTTTCCTTGTCCCTGACTCTTTTTTCTCTCATATGCACACGCCCAAGCCCATGATAATAAATGGACTAATACTAATTATTAGGCTGTGATTACATCAAAGGGCTTGGACACGGCTGCTGTTTCCATCACTGACTTGAGCAAGTCTCTAAGGGTTTATAGCTCATCAGCAGCGTCTTGATGGAAATTTGGCCTGGCAATCAGGACCTAATTGTTGTGGATGCTGTACACATGTTGCTCTAGAGAAAAATAACTTCAGAATCACTTGCTCTCTTTTAGTGATTACTGCTGATACATGTCTACTATGTCTGGAATTACCATTTATAGGTAAGTTTGAAAAATGTCTTAGCAGCTTAGAATGACAATGACTTACATGTAGGCTAGATCTTGAAAAGGGAGCTCTTTGTGCCAAGAAATTATCTTTCATTGACCCTAATTGACCATTTCACAAGATTTCTAGGAACTGAATCAGTTACTACAAAAAGAAAGTGCAGACGCTGATGAGCATAAGACTTGGAAACTGAACACGCTGTTATCTATTGTCAGGGACACAGATACCAATATTTAATGAGGATCTCAGTTATATAACCATTATTTAATCCTCATGACAAACCCGAAGGTCATTATTATCAGCTCCATTTCCCAGATGAGAGAAATAAAGCCCAGAAATATTAAGCAACGTGCTTCAGTCCTCTTGGCAAGGAGGTGGGATTCACCTGTGTAGCTGTGTGACTCCAAAGCCATTGCTATTCCACTGTAGTATATCTAGAGGGTAAAAAGTTACAACAGTTGGTCTAGCTAAGCCATTGGCATTGGGGCATGTGGGAGGGTGTGGTGAGTGATAATAAAATTGCTGCAGGCAGTGAGGAGGGAAATTAGGAGCGGATGTCCCAGGTAAAGAGGTGAAGAACACTGGGAAGCCTTAGTTGTCCCCTCAGGGGAATGGGAGAGGGGGGAGTTCAGTCCAAGGTGGTCGGAAAGTCTGAGAGGAGCAAGGCTGGGTGTCAGGGTCCTCAGGACGGGATGGAAATGTGCTCTGCACATCAAGCTATCTTTAAGAGATAGCTAGTGGGGGGCCTCGTTACCAAGAAGGTTGGCATCGGCTAGGGAGAATTCAAAGAAATAGAAAACCCATGATTCCCGCCCTTAAGGAATTCAGTGTGATTGGACGAAAGTCTGTGTGCCCTTATCCTGTAAAAATTTACAATGTAAGGCCACGTGGGAGAAGTGTGAAAAGAGTGGAAAGAAGTGAAAACGGTGTGTTAACTCCCTCCCTGCCACCTGTTTGTTCCAAGGATAGAGAGCAGCACTTTAACGGTATTAACAGACCCTTCATGACATAAGGAGGTACATGCCTTCCTCTCCTGCTCTCCTTCACCGTCCCTCTCCTCCATATGACAGCAACTGGGACCCACTCTGTCTCTGTTATGCCATCTCTCTCTTCCAGAACATGGCACATGCCAATCCCCGCCTGGAACACTCTTTGCCTGACTATGTCCAGTCCCCAGGTCTTAGCATCGTCCTCATTTCCAGGAAGCCACCTCTACGCCTTACCCTGGCAGCTGGGGTCTTTGTCCGTCATCATTATTTGTGTTCCCGGGTATAATATAAACTCTGTAAGGGCTGGAACCAGGTGTATTTTGTTCACTGTGGTATTCCCACACCTGGCACAGTAACTGGCACAGAGTTGGTGTTCAATACATATTGTTGAATGAATGAATGCATGAATTCTTTGGTCATTCAGTGTCGGTAGTGCTGGGAACTGTTCAAAGAGTTAGATGTTGTGCTAAGAGTTTTACGTGTATTAATTCCTCTAGTCTTCATTGTAATCCACGAGACAGGCACTATTACCTTCCCCATCCTGCACGTGAGGAAATGGAGGCACCCAACCTAGGGAGTCTGGAGCCAGAAACTGTACTCTTATCCACTGCCCTACACTGCCCTAAGGTTAATCTCAGGAAGGAATGCATTGGAACGTGTAGGAATTACTACTGTTTTTTTCCTGGAGTCATATATCTTGCCCATATAGGGTGTACTGAGTAAATCTGTATTGGTTTAGGCCCTGAATGGGGCTGTTCATGTAAATTCTGCTACAAGAAACTCCAATTCAGGGGAAGTCCTGGACTCATATCATCACTGTCACTTCTAAATAGGAAGGGCAATCAGAAGCACTTCCAGAAATATGATGGGGGTTCAAGGAGGCTAGCTGTCCTCTTTCTAGGTCAGATGAAGAGGCCTCATCTGACTGGGAGTGTGTACGTTAACAAACTAGTGGGATGCATTGCTCATAAATATCATTCATAAGTAGCATGTGCTATAATTCACATCCTTTCAGAAAGGAACAACATATTAGCAAGTACTGGTAATTGAGCCCCCAATACCTGCAGGTGAGAAAACACAGATGGAATCACTCTACTAGCAGGAGATTTGGTTACATGTGAACTGGGCGAAGGAGAGATGAGGGGTTAAAACAGCATAGCTCTTCCTAGCAATTCTGTTAATGACCATTGCAGAAACAAACATGGCCTGCAAATGTACTCAGGCTGCCTCCAGACCTAATAGTTCCCGGCTTGCTTAGAACCACGTCAGTAAGGTTTGCCCATGGAGCCCATACTAAATTGTGTTCCTTAATAACATGTGCTGTTTGGCTGTTTTGTTCTCTTGAGTCACCAAAGCCTCCCCAGCAGCCACTGGGTGGCGAGCATTGAGCCAGGCATTGAGCTAGTCCAGTAGATGCTATGGGCGCCCCACCCATACCATTGGCACTCACCTCCACTGGCTAGATGTGGCTCAGAGCAAGCACCTACCTGTAACTCTGCCTGAGGGCTTTTTCAGGTCACAGGAGCACACGACTTGTGAGAAGAGCAAGCCAGAAACGCTGGAGAGCTCATGTCCCTGGGAGCAGCCCTCAACCAATAATAACAGATGGGGAGTTGGTGGATAAATACTCCAGCCCTCTCACCCCTGAGTGAGAGGATCAAAGCTGGGACATGTTCTACACTGTCTCCCAAGCTCTCCAGAGTGACTGATCATTTGCTGGAGAACACACTTCTTGTTAGCTTCTTTCTCTCGGCTATTTCCCCTCCTCACTCCCCACTTGGTGTTCTCTAGGGTCCTCTCCCAAAAAAACTATTTGCACGTTAATGCTTGTCTTAAAGTCCACTTCTGGAGAAACCTCAATAAGACAGCTAGGCCCTGGGCATATAGAGACAATGAAGACGTTCTCTGCCTTCAAGATGTTCCCAGTCTAGAGGCCTAGAAAGACAAACCAAATCAGTGATTACAAAAGTGTGGCAAATGCTGTTGTAAAGGCATACATGTCGGGTTATGGAATACAGAGAAGAATCACAGAAGACTCATGGGAGAGTGTAGGTGGTTACGTGGAGCAGTCAGAGAGAGCTTGCAGGAGGAGGCAAGATGTGTTAACTGCTTACTCCGGTGATAAGTATCGTGCTATAAAATAGTTTACTATTTGCAGAATAAATGATCTGTAAAACAACTCTTGTGTATCGATACAGTTATAGAAACACTGTAAAATGAAAATTTCAATAAGTCAGGTTTTCAGATCCCTAATGGTTTGTATTCTGAGAAAAATACCTCTCTAATGTATGTGCGTTGGTTGCTATCATTCCTGTGCACCTGGGTTCCTGTGTAAACATCTTCCCAGGCACAGTCTGGGCCTGTCGTCAGGATGGACAAACAAGCCACTGACATTTGTGCTCTAGAAGCCCTTTGTACGTGTACCTCTCCTAGTGCATTGTATTTTTTCTTTATATGTTGCTCCCTGACACTCACCACATGTCTTTGGGTGTGCTCCCCATTGTTTTCCTTCACTGCTATCAAAGCAGTTCATTATTGAATACTTTTTCATGCATAGCTTTTAAAGATTTGCCATTAAACTCTAAGTTCCATGAGGGCAGGGAGCTTTCTGTTTTGTTCATCCTGGTATACCTGGTACAACACAGTGCCTGGCATATAATGGATGTCAGAAAATGTGTTGAACGAATGGATTGTTGTAAGATGAAATGACTAAGAGCTCCTTGTAAAGAAAGGCAAGGGCCTTATGATCACTGGTCCGTAATACATGGCCCAGTACTTGGTAAACACCATTAGTTTACAAAATTAATTTTTTAAAAAGTCCAGTTATTAAAGAATATTCTATATTCATGATAGAAAGGGTATTAGAGCAGAATGGTTAGTACTCTAAATTTTTTTTCTTTCTTTGGTTGCCACTTTTCCACAAATAGAAAATCATTTCCATAATTACAAGTAGTCACCACAGAGCTTCTAGGTTAATTACGCTTCCTATTTCTTCGGCTGTCTTGGGCAGATTCCAGAAGTTCTTTCAGTTGCATCATCAGAGCTTCAGAAGATGATTGGGACTAGAATCCAAGTTCATGTGGAATAGAGCAGCCACTGCCAGTATAATTATCCAAATGAGAGCCTGGCCAGACTGCAGAGGGTTAGCCTGTTGATTTCTCACACAAGTCCAGTTTTGACAGGTGGTCAGGTTACTTTCAAAAAGGAAATAATCTTTCTCCAAAGTGAGTTGCTAAATATCCCAAAGAGAAGCCATACAAGAAAGCTAGTTCCCAGAACTTGTGAAAGCAGCATGCCTGCATCCACACCAGCTTTAATTTGGTTCTTCTCTTGGTGGGTCTCCCATTGGAATGGAACCTTTCTGAGAAGATGTTTTTAATCTCCTTTAGGAAGGTCTGTACTGCTGGAGAATCACAAACCTTGGACACAAGCTGGAAGATAGTTTACTTCAACCCCTTGTCTACCAGCTGACCCTTAAGTAAACTCTCCAAGAACAGTCATGGCTTTGGGGTAAGGACTTTTGACACTTGGTTTTAAGCTTATCCTGATGGTGAAAAATAATGATCATACCAACAATAATAATGATTAGTATTTATTGAGCTGTATGTGCATTATCTCATTTAATTTAAAAAGCATCCCCATGAGGTAGGTTTTATTATTATTCACATTTCACAGGTGAGGAAACTGAGGCTGGAAGAGATTAAGTAACTTGTCCAAGACCACATAGCTAGTAAGTGGTGGGGCTGGGATTTAAAACCAGACACTCATTTCCAGGGCCATCTGCTCTTGGGCTCATGAACAGGACATGAAGGAGCAAAACACTCTGGAAGACTAGAAAGCCATCCCCTTACAATCTGAATCTCTTAAGGACATAACATCTTATATGGTGAATGAAGACTGTAACACGGAAAGGGTAGATGAGCAAGTAAACTCGTAACTTCTTACTGCTTGTGAGGAAATCCACTACTGCACCTTATAATCTGATGGTGGACAAATGCAATGCCCAGGCAGAGCAGAAACTGGAAGTCCAGTCTCTTGACCCGTAAGTGTGAATCACACTGAGAGCTGCGTGTGGCAAAACCAATATCCCAGGATGTTCACCAGGATCGGAATGGGGGTAACCTATCAGTCCTATTAGGCTAGATGGTACTGTAATAACAAATAAACCCCAAATCGCAGTGGCTTCAAACAATAAATGTTCATTTCTTACTCATGCAGTCTGTTCTTCATAGGTCTTCTGCTCCTGGTTGTCTCGGGCAGAGAGGTGGGCTGATGGAGCCTCCCACACCTGGAATGTTGGTAGTTGCTCTCTCTGTAAGAGGAGGAAACTTGGCAAATCATTGATTCTTAAAGGTCCCTGCCTCCTGCCTGTAAATGACACCTGTCATTTTTGCTCACAATTCGTTTTTAAAAGCAAAACACATAGACCCGGTTAACTTCGAGCAGTGGGGAATTTGCCTAGAATGGGAAGTAATTGAAATATGGGTAAATAGCATTAATGGTTCCCGCATCAAATCCTTCAATCATACTCAACTATGCTTAACTAAGAACAGATAAAATTGTTCCTGTAATACAATAAATCATGATTGTTTCAAGCAGGGGATCACATAATCTACCAGAATATTTTCTTTGGCCATTTTTTGTCTATTGGTCAGTCTCTCCCACATAGTCCTGAGCTTTTGAGGGCAGTGAGTACTCTTGTCTTTGATTACTTAGTGCCTGGTATAGTGTTAGGAGCATGTGCAGTAGTTAACTTGGGCGGCAATAACAAAATGTCACAGACTGGATGACTAAAACAGCAGAAATAAATTTTCTCACAGTTCTGGAAGCTAGAACTCTAAGATCAAGATGTCAGCTTGGTCAGTTTCTTGTGAGAGCGCTCTTCCTGGTTTGCAGATGGCTGTCTTCTTGCTATGTCCTCACACGGCCTTTCCTTGATGTGTGAGCATGGGGAAAGAGATTGCTTTCTCTTACCTCATTTAACCTTAATTACTACCTTACTCAAAATAGTCACACATGAGTTTAGGGCTTCAACATATGAATTTTTGGGGGACATAATACTCAGTTACTAACAGCATGGTAGGCTTAAATGTTTTTTTGAATGAGTGATGAATGAATGATTCCAATTAACCAATAGTCTTCCTTTTGTGTCCAGCCCCTGAGCACATACCACTTTATTTTATTTTTTAATTAAAATTTATTGGGGGTGACCATGGTCAACAAAACCACATAGGTTTCAAGTGTACCAATTCTGTAATACATCATCTGTATATTGCATTATGTGTTCACCAGCCAGAGTCAGTTCTCCTTCCATCACCATATATTTGACCCCCTTTACCCTCTTCTACTATCTTCTACCCCCTTACCCTCTGGTAACCACTTAACTGTTGTCTGTGTCTATGAGTTTTTGTTTCTTTATTTGCTTATCTTGTTCCCTTGTGGGATTTATATCCCACATATGCGTGAAGTTAATATGGTTCTCGACTTTTTCTGTCTGATTTATTTCAGTTAGCTTAATAATCTCAAGATCCATCCATGTTGTCGCAAATGGCACTATTTCATCTTTTCTTATGGCATACCACTCTTCTTCATCTTCCTCTCCCCATCTTCCTCTCTCTGGCACTCTTCTTGAGTTGTGAAGCCCACTCTCCTTCAAGACCCAACCAGCACACTGCTGCCCTAAGGACACCCTCTCTGATCTACAAGCCCTCCTCTACCTTCCCAAGCCCGAACTAGTTGTTTCCTCTTCTCTTCTTCTGGAACGCTCAATACCTCCCTCAATTAGTGTACTGATCACATGTAATTATGGTTTTTTACACAATAGACCATTTCTCACACGAGTCTGTGAGCCCTGACAGAGTAGAGACTGGTAGCTGTGAGGTGCTTGGCACTGGCCATAGGGCCTAATTCATGTAGGTGCTCAAAATGTGCTGGTTAAATAAATAAATGGATTAAAGGGTCTTCTGGCTTATATTACTTTTAACATGTTAGTCTTCTAGTGTGTGTGTGTGTGTGTGTGTGTGTGTGTGTGTGTGTACACACATACTGGGACTGTCACTAACAGCAGGAGGATTGGAACACCCGTCCTGCTTGTCATTAAAGCACATTCAAATGCGTACAATGGAGGCAGCCAGTCTTGTCTCATCTTTGCTTGATTCCTTCTCAGCTAAGATGCCCATCTGGCACCTGCAGCCTTGATGCCATCTCTGCAGAATCTGAGCAGTCGTCCAAGATGGCAGGGAATACACCTATTCATCACAGTACCCCCAGAGCCCAGCATGAGGCATGGCACATAGTAAGCACTTACTGAAGTTTTGTTGAATGAATGAATTAGTCCACCAAGACCCTAGAAAGATGGGTCACAGAGCATCATTTTAAGAGATTCTAGGACTTCAAAGAGGAAAAGATCATGGCATCATAGAAAACTTGACTTAGAAGAGATTTATGTCACATAATGTAGGCCTGATTCCAAAATGGTGTTATTTCAGAACCTTTGAGAAGATACGACTATTTCTCCTATTCGTGCAGATTCCTGCGAATGGAGAGCCCATGATATTTCAGGCTGCAGTAGCATCACTGTCATGAACACAGGCTTGGCGCTCTGAGGGCCAGGCCTGTGCCTTTTCTCTTTGCATTCCTCATAGAGTAGGCTCACTCTTCTGTCTGTCAAACAAATGCATGTATGGCTGTGGAAATGATGTGGCCTTGCTTTTGTCCACAAGATGCCAGGGACAGAGTAACTCCCTATGGTAGCAGAAACTCAATGAATACTCTGGCAAGGAATGAAATTCTGGGGTTATGTATAAATATAAAGCATGTGTGCAGGAATACCTGTTCTATACTTGGAGGCGGGGCAGCCATCCGTCAGCTTTTCCTATCTGCCTCTGCAAACGCGTCTAATTACCTCGCCTCCACCAGCAGGCCCTTGGCAAGGGCCACGTTGGGTCTGTGTGGTCCTGGCAGCCGCAGTGTAGAGGGTGAACCCAATGGCCTCTTCAGTCTATTTAGCAGGCTCTGAGATGTGTAAGTACATTATCTGCAAGGCTGGTAAAGAGCGCTTGGGGAGGATTTGTGGGTCTGTGGGAAGGACAAAGAAAAATGTTTTCTAATAAATTATTCACCATCTCACAATCCCTTTTGGGCAGATTGTTGCTCCGTTTGCCCCGCGCTGCTCGGCGCCTCTTCCCTCCGCATTCAGACGCGCAGTTTCTCACCTCCAGAGAGCAGCAGAGATCTCGGGCAGGCTGCTGCGGCTAATGGTGGCAATTAATAACTTGTCATAATCCCGAGGATGAAAGGGAAGGCTCCCCATCAGCAGGCGGGTCATGGCGCTGCTCAGAAGCAAATGAGGTGCAGGTGTGGCCTCTGCTAAGCGCTGCGCTCGACACCCGGTGCGCTGCGGTGCCAAGCCCCAGAACCCGCTCCCCGGGCGCCCCCGCCCCCCACACTGTGCACCTCGCTGCAGAGACATCCCCGGAACGTATCAATAAATCAGAGCTCACAGCACAGAACCTTCCAAACACTTAATTGCACTCTGAACACTGTTAACTCTGCCAGGCCCCACTCGCCTGTTTTTTCATCCCCAGGCTTAACTTGGTAAGAATTGTACACCTCAAACTCTCCCCTGCACTCACCTGTGCCTCACCCTTCCCCGGCCCCCCACCCCTACCTTATTATCCTTCAACTCCACCCCGTACAAGCACTGCCCCCTTGAAAAGTGAACGTGGTAAATAAACAGCCAGCCTGCTGAGTCTGATCTTGTCGGCTCTCAGTTCCCCAGTGGAACTGCAGGACGCGAAATCCTCCTGAGGGTTTTGCGAAACCGCAAAACACAGAATCACTTATTTCCCGACAGCTCCAACCCAGTTGCCTTTTCTCTTGTTTCCATTCCTGTGGGTCAGTTCTGCTTGAAATGAACCAAGTTTACAAATCTCTTCTGGTTTGTACACTCCTATTATGCATACGAGGTGATGCATTTGTAACTGTCACACAAGTCAGGGTGCTACAGCACTCTCATCTGACCCTATTCATTTAAATGGGTGCGTCTTGATGACATTGATTCATGTTATAAGTTATATCCATGCATTATAATCTTTATGTGTCACCCTACTCGTTATTTCTACTACAGTGCTGGGGTGGGGGTGGGGGGTGGGCTGGAGATACAGCAAATGATGGTGACGAGGATTTGAGAGTGCTTTGAACAATATGAACTCCAAGCTTCCTAGCTAAGTTTATTCTGTGTCCCCATCGAGAAAGAACACAATTTACATGCAGAACGATCCTGTTTGAGGTGTCTTTCGCTGTAAATATTCTGCTAACTTATTAATAGTTGGAGAATGTGTGCTTCAAATGCATATCGCACCAAACTAAAGGGGTAAGTAAACATGATTATGCATGCATGGAAGTCTTTATCAAGGTGGGGTTAATAATGTTTTAAAGCAGAACTATTTCTCATGAAAATAGCCGCTCTTAATAGCCTCTGTCTCTTTATTGTGCTTCTTCCTGAAACATAAATCACTAATATGTTTTCAGCGGCAAAGTACTCTCTTTTTCCATTGTATTCACAGATTTAGTGGCATTTCAAATAGATAAACACAAGCAACATCTATCAACACTACAAAAAGGGCGCCTTAATCAAAGCTCCAGGTCCCGGGTCTCAGCATCTCCATTTACCTTGAGATAAATCCATTGGTGTGACCACCACTGCACCGGGTGACAAATCACCCCAGCCGGCCGAGCAGTGCACGGGCTTATTGGCCTTCCTTTAAGTGGTCTTACCCTTCAATGAAAAGGATGGGACTTGTCAAGCAGGACCAGATTAAAGTTAGACAAAAAGAAATGATCTGTTATTAGAAAACTCCGATTGAGAATCACAAAACAAGAAAGAAATATGAATAAAAATTTCCAGGGGGAAGACCCTCTGATCCCAACAGAAATTAACTCCCATTATGGGCGTGAGGTAATAGATGGCCTGCAGTTGGAGCTAATGAGGATTTCAGATTAAGGAGGTGTAGGGCTGTGGCCGGGGACGTTAGCAGCTGCTCTGGTCATTCAACTGCAAAGTTCAGGGATGGCGGGGACCTCTGGCTTCCTGGGCTAGGTGGTGGTGTTCCGTTGGGGCACAGAAATTACAAGCTCTTGGAAGTTAGCTCACTAATGATTGCCTGGGTACTTTGCAGAATGTTAACACTGGCAGGTACCTCAGGGGACAGATGGATTTCCCCATGTCTGAGACAAGGGGACACGAAAGGCCAAGTATGACTTGCCCAAAGTCACACAGGTCACACCGCTAATAGTAGGGCTGACGGTAGAACTGAGATGATCTGTTTGCTTCCAATTCCTTGGGACTCTATTATTTGGCCTAATCCTAGAAGACAACCTTGTTCTGCCTCTGGATTTAAGGATCTTGGTTATTTTCCCAGTTAACTGGAAAGATAAGACAAAGGGGCCACATAATTAATGAACCTTCTCAATTGTAGTCTTGTGTTAATGCCTGATGTTTATACCAATAAAAGTAGCTAATGCTTTCAGGTTCTTACTAGAGGCCAGGCACTGTCTATGAATTATCTCATTGAATCCATAGTTAGCTACCACCATCATCATCATCCCCATTTTAGAGACGAAGATACTGAGACTTAAAGAACTTAAGCAATTTGCCCAAGGTTGAATAATAAATGGAGGAATTTGTTTTTAAACTCAGCAGCCTGCCTTGAGAGCTTATGCTTATAACCACTGCACAACACTGCTAGGCAAAAATTTATATTTCTTGTAGGAAATTTTGGGCAAATAAAATTTAGCAAACAAAATACATATGATAAGATATGTACAAAACTAGGTAAAAACATAGCAGCTAAGGAAAAAGTATGAGATCTATTATCTAGGTTCCTGTTATACATAAATAAAATACCTTCTGATTTTTCCCCAGATCTTGGGATTCTCCCCTCAGAAAAAGATGAAAATATCAGGCTACCAATGGCCTGATGGCCAATTCCATGATTTCTTTTTGAAATGTATAGGCTATAAGAAAATATATTGCATAACTAACTATTCATAAAGAAGGTAGACCAGCATAGTAGAGTGTGTTTGGAAGCCGATGGTCCTGGGTTCAAATCTCAACTCTGTCATTTTCTCTCTTTCTCATTTTAGTTTTCTCCTATATGTGAATCTTGATCAAGTTACATAACTTCTCTGTGCCTCAGTTTCCTCATTTGCTAAACAAGCAAATAATTTTCACCTCACAAAGTGGTTATGACAATTAAGTGAGATGATGGATGTCCAGCGCTCAGAGGAGTTCCTGAGGAAGGGTGAACTCTTGGCAGCTGGCTATAGCCCCAATCTGTTGGAGCACTGAGTCACCCTCCGTTTGTTCCCCACGTAGCATCTTAGGAAGGTGCTGACCTCAGAGATGCTGCATGGACCGTGGCCTTGTCCATACCCTGCCCAATGTCCAGTGACTACATAAAAATGCAGCTAAGCTTCTAGATATTGAGCCTCCCCAAAGACATTTGGAAATTGCCACTTTTTTTGCTGCCTTATTTCAGGCCTCATGTCAGGTGGGTATGGGCAAGGATTCTCAACTATGAAAGAAGACCAGATATCTAGATCACTAGAGAGAAAGACATGGTAGATGCCTAGCTAAGGATATAAAAAAGGGAATTTCAATCCCCACATTTGAGAAAGCCAAACTAACATTTGCCCATCCACGGAGTTAACAGGTCCATTGGGTCTAGTGATACAATAGATGCCATAAATATCAACCAAGTCTGTTGCATTTCTCTGGGGCAAAATATGGGAAAACAAGTTTAAAGGTACCAAAGTGGTCATTGCTATATTTGATTTGTAAATATGTGTTGTGATGATAGCATTTATGGGAGGCTGTTTTCTTTAATTACTTACACAAAGAATCAAGCTGGGTAAAGGAATGTTTTATATTCATTCTAACCTCAAGTTTGTTGCTAATAATATCAAGAGATACTATATGCCAATTACTAGTGCCTTCATTCATCAAAACAACTGCAAGTGCGTGTGTATTCTCATTGTTTACCTGTATAACTCAATCTGGTTTAAAAGGAAAAATAAAATAAAATATCTGTATCTATTTCTAATGTCTAAAATGGCCCAACCATGTATTATGTTTCATTTTTTTATTTTTTGAAGGCACTAGAATGTTCAAGGCAACGGTGATAAATAATTACAGGCATGGGTATTGATATATTTTGCATTTGGGTTTGTGTCTGAATACCTACTGCCTTCTTGATAAACATCAATTAATATGCCTTCAAGTACTCCGAATGTAATTTTCTGATTAAACATATACACCCGACTCACCACCAACTCATTAATTTCACATAGATTGAATTTTAGTGTTTGTATGCAATTAAATGTGAGAAGCAGCACATTCAATAATCATTTTGTATTTAATATGAATATATATATATATATATATTTTTGATTTAGTCGATACCAAATCCCTAGGACATAAACGAGGCGGTGGCTGAATTCTGTGGCTTCAAAATTTGCACATTTAATGGGAAACAATTTCAAAGCCTCTGCCAGTCTTTGGAAAGGCTGTTCCATTCTGTTTTTTTCCACAGAGCAAAATCTTTCTGAGAACAATGCTTATTATTGATAGGTGTAAAGCACCTCGGGTGCTTGCCCATTGTGTGTATTGCTGTCACTCTGTCTTCTGAGCAGTGGGGAAGCAGTGATGGATAACATAGAGAATAATACATGATGCTTGATTGAATGCAAAGCTATAATTCAGTCTTGGGGTTCTGCTGACGTCACAATGCGTGAGAACACAGCTCAAATAGGTTTTTAAAAATACCAAGCAATCCTTGTACTCAGGTATGGAGCCAGTGTTTCCAGATACACACATTCTAGTGCTCCTTGAATGGTTTTCAAAGAAGGAAAGCACTGGAAGTACAATCTCCTAGGTCAAGTTCTGCTGTGTCCCCAGGTGGGCAATGAGAGAAACTAGCACCGAGCCTGCTGCTGTCTCCTACTCAGTCCACTCCTTGTTTTGTTTTGTGACGAACGAATAAAAAACTTTCAGATGTGGACAATAGAGCTCTCTCCTCTCAGCTCTTCAGGATGTCGCCCAATCCATGGTTTCCAAAATTTCTCTGGTGAGAAATATTGTCTGAAGCTTGCTTAAAAATGTAGCTTCCCCCCAACCTATACTCCCCCATCCCCCCAAAATTATATATATATATATATATATATATATATATATATATATATATATATATATATATATATATATATATAGCTTCCCAGGACTCTCACCCCTGGAGGTTCAGATTCAGTGGGTTTATGTTGTGGCCTGAGAATATGTATGTTTACCAAGTAGTCCAAGCTGATTCATTAGGAGAATTTGCAAACAGTCTCTTTTGATGTCTTGTCTCAGCATTTCTTCTGCACGTGTAGGCTGCTTAACACAATTTAGGAATCAATCTAGTATTAGTTTATGTGTCCCCAGTTAAATGAGAATATTTTTGCAAAGGATTTAGCACAGGACACATAGTGTGTCTCAATAAAATTTCTCCCTTTCTTCTTTCAGTTGCCTCATCTATCAGAAATTTGTCCACCCAGCCTAGATGTTAACAACTCAAGAGTGAAGACCAGGCTGCGTATTTCCTCTGCAGGCCCTGATATTAGAGTAAGTGTTTGAAAATGATGCATCGATTGAAGCCATCAGAGGTAGGATGAGACCTGCAGGTCCTTTTCTGTTCATGCTTCATGTCAAAGTGGAATGCGTCTAGAGTTATAATACTTGTGAGGGGTAGCAGGGGTGATTCTCTTTTCAGGCTTGGTTTACCCAGGCCAAGCCTCCCATGATCCCTTGAGCCTTCCAAAAACCAATGGTAATAACAATAATGAGGAGAAGAAGGAGGAGGGGGAGGAGGAGGACAAGTGCTTAACATGTGCCAGGCACTTCTCTCAGTGTTTTAAACATAGTTATTCACTGAATTCTCTCAGTATTCTTATAAAACACTTTCTGTTATTATCATTTCCATGTTACAGACGAGGAAGCTAAGGCACAAAGAAGTTCAAAAGTTTGCCTAAGAGCACAGCTATTGAGGAGCAAGGCTAGGATTTAAACCCACCTAATGTGGTTCCACAGACTGTGCCTTTAACCAATCAATGTTCTGTATTGCCTATACTAAGAACATGGTGACTCAGAGTCCTAGAACTCTTACAGCACCTTGGACAGAATCTAATCTAAGCTAATTTTACAAATAAAAAAATCTGAGACCCTAGAGAGGAATTGAGTGACAGAAAGTAACCCCGCCGGGTTCTCTCTCCAACCCCTGATCCTGGCCTGACCCCCCAGTGTGTGATCACATCAGGGTTCGAATGTGTTAGCACTCTTCCAGTCCTTATTCTTCTCCTGGTCCTCCTCCTCCTCCTCCTTATTATTATTATTTTATTTTTGGACTGTCTCTGCTGGAAACTACTCCTGCCTAGTTCAGGCCTCCTCTTATTGAAACCACACATTATTCTAGGTAGTATTCACTGGCAAAAAAATGTAAACATAAATCTGGGCTTGCAAGAGGGAAAGGGACGTCTTGGTGCTAGACACAGAGAAATAGCGGCAAACATGAGTGTGAAACTCCATGCCTAAGCAGGAACCAAAGTGGCCGTGAGTCAATAGGAGGCCTGCATGGAGCCCTTGGAGTAGGGGCTGGAGCTGGTTTTGCTATTACTATGTAGTAGACAATACAGGCCCACATTCCAAAGATATAAAAGTACCCAATGAGAATACTAAGGCTCTCCTCTGCCCTGGAGTCCCAGAGGCAACCGGGATTGTGTACTCTTTGGGATGCAGTTTATGCCAATGCAGTTACATACGTTTATAAATTTTTTGTTGTTTACACAAATGGTGGCATACTATACAGATTATTTTTCTTTGCACAGTGTATCGTTGATCTATATCAGTACCGATAGAACTGCTTAATTCCTTTTATGGTTACTTTACGTATTAAGGAAATTAGCCCTTTGATTGCAATATGTAAGGCAAGAATGTTTCCCCCGTTTATCTGCTTTTTGACTTTGTTTAAGGTAGTTTTTTCGACAACGAATTGTTTTAAAGTTTTGATGAGTTTGAATTTATGAAAGTTTCTTTTTATGGCTTCTGAATTTTATGTCATACTTAGTCCTTTCCATTGCAAGATTATATAAAGACCGATTCTCTCATGTTTCTTCTATAACTTTTATGAATCATTATAAACAATCTTTGATCCATCTGGAATTTATTTTAGTACAAGATGTATATTGGATCAAACTCATTTTTTAAAACCAATTGTCCCAACACTATTTGTTAAATTATGTGGAACCCATGTATGTTACTGTACTAATGATGTACTAAAAAAACTGGGAAAATGGTGACAACTATTGGTTGTTCCTAATTAGGTAAATCTTGAAAGAGAGAAAGAGGGAGGTGGGGCAGGAAATGAGAAAGAGAGAGAGAGAATATGATATTTGGCCAGGAATCCAAATTTACTGGAGGTTTGGAATAAAGACACAGTAAGCTTACAATGGATTGATCCTGATTGACTCTGCTCAGGATGATTTCTCTTCCTCCTTTGACAATCAGATTCTTCATTCTGGAGATGATTATGCTTTTCTGAGAAGAAGACAAAGGGGAAAAAACATTATTTGATAGGTCTGAAGTGGCATAATATTTTATATACTAACTGATTTTTTCCCTTTTTTTCATACATTAAGTGTATTTTTTGTTTTTAGCAATTTCTTTGTTTTCCGTTGTACCATTCTGTCATTCAATTAGACTATAAGGTAAGGTTGGCTGCAGAAGAAAAAACTTTTTAAAATTGTGGTAAAATATACATAACATAAAATTTACCATTTTAACAATTTTTAAGTGTACAGTTTTGTGGCATTACGTACATTCTCATTGTTGTGCAGCCATCACCACCATCCATTTTCAGAACTTTTCCCTTGTCCCCACTAAAACTGTACCCAGTAAACATTAACACCCATTCCCTCTTCCCCTCAGCTCCTGGCAACCCCGTTTTACTCTCTATGAATTTGATTATTCTGGATACCTCATGGAAGTGCAGTCATATAACCTTTGTCCTTTTGTGTCTAGCTTATTTTGCTAAAGCATAACATCTTCATGTTGTGGCATGTGTCAGAATTTCCTTCCTTTTTAATGCCGAATGAATCCATTGTATGTATATAAACCTTTCGTTTAACCATATATCAGCCAATTGGCATTTGGGTTACTTCCACCTTTTGTCTATTGTGAAAAATGCCGCTATAAACATGAGTGTACAAATATGTATTTGAGTCCCTGCTTTCACTTCCTTTGGGTATATACCCAGAGTGGACCTGCTGGATCACGTGGTAACTCTATGTTTAATATTTAAGGAATCACCATATTGTTTTCCGCAGCAGCTGCCCCATTTTACATCCCCGCCAGCAGAACACAAAGCTTCCAATTTCTGCACATCTTTATCAGCGTTCATTTTCTTTTCTATCTTTTCTTTTCTTTCTTTCTTTTTTTTTTTTTGATAAAGGCCATCCTTATGGGTGTGAAGTGATAGCTCACTGTCATTTTGATTTGTGTCTCCCTAATGACTAGTGATGTTGAGTAACTTTTCACATCCTTATTGGTCATTTGTGTATCTTCTTTAGAGGAAAAAAATGGTTTTTAAATTTCAAAAATTTAGTTTTGAGAATAGCAAAATTGTTAGGGAGGGCAGGGGTATCATACAGATCATTAGAATACATAAGTAAGGTAACCTGGACGGACTATAGGAGCTGAAAGAGTCAAGGCAGAAGCAAGAGCATCCCACAGGGGTACTGCCCTCGGAAGGCACCTCTGTCTGCCCTGACACCCGCCCTCCCCAGGCAGACTCTCAGGAGAAAAGAAGGACACAAACCCAGACAGGGTTGGGAAGATTCAAGAGCAGAGATAACATGAGCCCAATTTGTCAGTAAAATCTATGGTGAGGCCAGGCCTCAGACTGCATGGAAGAGTGGAGTAAATGTGGCTCAAGGGGAGTCACTGGACAGATGGGAGATAACCGTCTGCAGTGGCCCACAGCAGAGCAGGGGGGAGCCGCCAAATGCCCTCTGTGTGCTTGTAAGATGCAGCAGTCCCAGCGAGGAGGACACGGCAGTGACCTAGATTGTCAGATGATCCAATTAGCAATGAGTCGTTCCAGGGGAGGCTAGTACAGATAGGTGACTGGGGAGCGTACTATAGGTTCCCCAGGGCACTGGCCCTACATAAACCCCTGGAACCAGAATGCAACCTCAAGGAAATATGAGGGGAAACACTACACTGTTCAAGATAGAGAGTTTGGCCTCTGCCAGATGCAGGCTTGCAATAGAAATACACATTATTTATTTATTTTTATTTTTTATTTATTTATTTTTTTAAAGATTTTATTGGGGAAGAGGAACAGGACTTTATTGGGGAACAGTGTGTACTTCCAGGACTTTTTTCAAGTCAAGTTGTTGTGCTTTCAATCTTAGTTGTGGAGGGTGCTGTTCAGCTTCAAGTTGTTGTCCTTTCAGTCTTAGTTGTGGAGGGCGCAGCTCAGCTCCAGGTCCAGTTGCCATTTTTCTAGTTGCAGGGGCCACAGCCCACCATCCCTTGCGGGAGTCGAGGAATTAAACCGGCAACCTTGTGGTTGAGAGCCCACTGGCCCATGTGGGAATCGAATTGGCAGCCTTCGGAGTTAGGAGCATGGAGCTCTAACCGCTTGAGCCACCGGGCTGGCCCCTAGAAATACACTTTAACAATAAAAACATAAAAGACATTTCTTGCCTACTTGAGCTGGGGGGCAAGGTTCATAACTCCTAGAGTCTATTAAAAGATGAATTGAGGCATGTTAAAAATTTTAGGAATTGAAGCAAAACTCAATTCAAATCAGGAGGCACCAAACTGGAAGTGATTAGGAGTGTTCCACCAATAGGAGCTAGGAGAAACTTTTATAGAGAAAAGGTGGAAGCAAAGTAAGGAAATTATTGATTGGCTATAGCTTAAAGCCTTCTTGGCTGTTTGTGATTGGTTCTCCTTAGGTTCTGATTTTGTAACCTTGAGGCCTTTATAGTCTTGGATTTTGGTTTGCTTATGTAGACTGCTCAGGCATTAGAGCCACCTCAATCTGATGGCCTCCTTGTTTAATTAATTTATTAAGATCCAGTATTGAAGTCATTGCCACAAACCGGAAAAGTGTCTTAGACTGCATGTCCAAGCGAAGAATAAGAGGATAGACTCCAACGAAGTAGCTCATGGAGCAGCAAAAGTGGGTTAATAATGAGGATAATCCTCCATTTTGAAGCACATTAAATTTCAAGGTACTTTTGATCCGTTACCTAATTTGGTTGTCAACCTTGTGAGATGATAGAAAGAGGCAGATTTTATTACCATCCTTATTTTACAAATGAGTTCACTGATATGAACAACAAAAAAGCTATGACTTGGCCAAAACTAATATACTAGAGCAAGTTTTCTCAGCCTCTGTGCATATTGATATTTTGGGCCAGATAATTGTTTTGTTGTGGGGGAACCTGTCCTGTGCATTTATAGGTTGGCTAGCAGTCTCCCTGGCTTCTGCCCACTAGATGCCAGTAGCACCCCTCAGTGGTGACAACCAAAAATGTCTCCTGATATCCTGATATGGCCAAATGTCCAGTGCTGGGCAGCGTGGGGGGGCAAAATCCACCCCATCCCCCCACCTCTTCTTATCTTCTCTATCTGTGAACCACTGAATTAGAACAAGGGCCAAGACTTACCCCAACCTCCTGACCCCTAGCTCATAGTGCATACGAGAAATCCAGTGCTCCTCCCCAAACTCCAGTCCAGCCTGCCTTTCCACCAACATGCCTGAAACCACTTAAAATATTCTCTTAGCATTTTATCACTGAAAGGAACCTTAGCGTTTATCTACTACCCTGTCAATTTACATGTAAAAACATTGAACTTCAGAAAGTTTCAGTTATTTGTCCAAGAACACACAGAGTATGTGGGGAAGCTGGAACTGAAACCTGGGTCTCCTACGTCAAATTCAGGCTTTGACCTGCTATCTCATCACCTCCTCAATGCTTAGGACTGACATTGGTTTGGAAATGCTCCAAAGCAGCCTTGGAAAGAAAAGCAGGATATTTCCTAGCTAGCTGTCCCTCTATAAAGGGATATTTTTAGCAAAATGGAGGGAAATCAGCATTCAGCTCAATTGAAAATACGTCTGGCATTAATTCATTGTTAATTGACCAGGATGAGTAAAAAGATGGCTACTTCCAAGGCCTCTCTAATGGAACTATTAGTGAATTTTCAGGTCAACTAACTCCTGTCACTGCCTGACAAGGGAAATGGCAATCATTTGCCAGCATTAGCAAGGCTCTCAGTGCTCTTAAAAACTGGAATCAGTCATCCTGGGCTGTCAGTTTCCGTGTCTCTACTCTGTGTAGAGTCTGCACCCCACACTCCTCCACCCAGAAACCCTTAACTTCACTTGAATGACCTCAGGGTTGCCTGAAATGTGCATAATTTTTGCCACTTCTAAAGAGCTTTCATAGAAATCTAGTTTGATCCTCCATCCTATAGTTTGGTAAAAATTACTGTCCATCACTTCCATTTACCTATGCTCAGTTTCTTGACTTGCCAAAGTTTTCACATATGGTAAATAGCAAGACAAGGTTTCAAACCCAGGGTTCTGGCAGCGAGTCTCATATCATTACTTCTTGGTGGCTTTATATCGTCATCCTCACCTTCTCCGCTCACTTTGCTTTCTTTTCTCTTTCCCAATGACACTTCATTTTTTCCCATACATTTTCTCCTCTTTCGAAGTCTAAAGGGATGGAGAATTGGCATAGTTGGATAAATGGAAAACCATTTCAGTTATTATAACTAACCATAGTTTTGTCATTCAACAATATTTACTGAGGATTTACTTCTAGGAACTCTGTAGGTGCCAGGGATGCGTGATGCATAATCCTCCGTCTGGCCCACCATAATTTGGTCCTAACCTACCTTTCCAGCCTCATCTCAAACCATTTCTTGTCATACAACCTACGCAGCAACTACGCTAAATCAGCCTCCACTCTCCAAACGTGCAATGCATTCACACTCTCTTTTATCTCTGTCTTTGCATGTGATGTTTTCTCTGTCTGAAGTGCCCTTCTCGCTCTACTATCTGGTGAACTATTCTTACATTAAAGCCCTTTCAGGTGTCACCCCCTCTACAAAAGCTTCCCCACTTTTCATGACAAGGCTGGTTAGTCACACCTCTTTATGCTATGATGATTTGTTCACACTTCTATTGTAAAGTGTTCATACTGTATTATGATTGTTTATATTAGTTCTGACTCGCATGCATGATCCTTGATGGCAGAGATCATGGCTTACTCTAGGGAGTATTGCCTGGTCTAGTACAGGATGGATGTCTGATACACAGTAGTTGACTTGACTGAACCCTGAATCAGAAAGAAAGGCAAAAAGCACAGAAATACTATAGCCCAATGTTATTTAAAATAAATAAATAACTTATGACTTATTATTAATTACCATTAGACACAAGGACTCAAATTTGTCACTAGTCCTTTGTGTTTGATTAGTGAACCAATCTCCTTTTACTTAATAAGCCCTTTAGAGCAGTTGATATGATTGTCTTGAGTGGATTCCAGGAAAGAAGAAAGCAATACCAGTTACATTCATCCCATCACTGCTGACTTTCAACCAAGTCTCCCCTACCAAAGCAAAGCAGGGAATCAAAGCAATTCTCCAGGTACCCTGCTAAACTTGGGTTTGATAGCCAGTAGCAAATGTTTTTGGAATATTTACATAGTAATAATGACAGCACTACATAGCGATTTTCAAAGCACTTTTTACAAATGCTATTCCTCTCAACAATCACAAATGTTCAGTATTATTATCCTCACTTGACAGATGGGAAAACTGAGGGCAGACATGTATTCAAAGTTACTAAGCTAGTAAGTAGTAGACTCAAGCTTTAAGATGCAGGTCTTCTGACTTTGAATCTCATCTGCTTACTAATATACCGTGTTGAGTTTGGAGGTCAGACAGCGCTACCTTTAAATTTCAGCTCAGTCCTGCATTTGAGCTGTGTGACTGGACCAGTGACCAACTCACTCTAAACCTCAATTTACTAATCTGTAAAAGGCAGATGATAAGTTGCTATGAGAGTGAAATACGACTAAATGCGTCTAGCATGAGCCTAGCTGATGGCTCAATAAATAATAGCTTTTTCTATCATCCATATTGTTATCTAGAAATAATATGTATTCTGGTTCTTGTATTGGCTAATCCCTCCTCAATAGAAAATTACCCTGTTCAGATTCTCTTTTGTCAGTGTGGTTACATATTCACTTCTAATTCTCTTTCCTGCCCTATATAGGTCAGATTTGAAAATTGTCATCTCCTGAGTTCTGGTTCTGTACAATTAATTTAGAGAATTTTCAGGTGGTCTGTAATTTTTCCAAGTTCACAGTTTTAATCTTTATCAATTGTGTTCTGTAATTCTAATTCTTGCCATTCCCAATTTACTATTCTCTAAATTTTGTCAGTAAGGAAAAACTTCTAGAGTAAAACACTACTCCAAACAAACATGACCCACTACCCCAAAGTTGTCACCTCTAAGTCACTTTTTGTGTCCCCATTAGACAGCTCCCCGTGCTGAGAGCATCTTGGGATTTGATTCTTTTATCATCACTATTTATAGGCTACTTAATATTACATTAACTATAATGAGCTATACAAATGTTAGCTGTAGTAGTAGTTAATGATTTACTAAGTTATGGACAAAAACTGGAAAAATTAATTCTTTACAAACCATCGTTAGGCCCCTGAACCTCATTGATGTTTAAAAAGTCTTGTTCACTGATAAAATAGAAAAAAAGAACCTCCAAGATGTGCACTCCATCTTGTCTGTCACTTCCAGAATAATCTTTCTTTCATCATGTCTTTTCACTACTTAAAAGCATTTAACTGTATGCTACTGCTTTGGGAGTCTCCAAAATCATTATTCTGGAAGGGCTTTCACAACTTTTCCCAGTATTCCGTCCCAGTCCTATTTTCTGCTGCCCATTCTTGTCCTCCTTCTCCCACCCCATGTGAATCTTTTGCTGGAACAAGCTGCTGTTGTACTCACTGTTCGTAAATTATTCCATGTGCATTCCTGCTTCATTGCCCTTGATTAAGTCATTCTCCTGCCTTTCACGTCCTCTTCACCCCCAACTGTCCATCTAACTCTAGAACTTCTTCAAAGCTAAGCTCAAAATATACCTTCCCATTAGAGATCATTCTTGTCCCTCAACTCTGAAACTAACAATCATCAGCACCCCTCATTTAACAATGATTTTATAATCATAGTAGTTTACCAGTGGTTTCGCTGTTTTTTTCACTTAATCATAATGATAGCTGCCTCTTATGGAACACCTACTATGGGATAGGCACCTGCTGAATGATTTATGAACATCATGATTCATTCTCACAGTCACCCTATGTAGGAGGGCCCCCTTTTGCACATGAAGAATCAGAGGCATAGAATGGTTTTGTAAGTCACCCAAAGTCATAGAACTGAAAACTGGCAGAGTTGAGGTTCATGTGCATGCTTGATTGACTCCAAGGCCCACACTTTCAACAACACACATACTGGCCTACATTTTACAATATAGCACCAATGATGTGACCAAAGCTGGTAAGTGACGGCCTGTCCTCTCACCCAGCTCAGTCTACATCCAGACAGCTTTCCAATATACTAAATATATGATATCACCCATTATTGTATTTAACTTTTGTTATTTAACCTAATGTAGAGGGTTGTCTACTCAAGAGCTTAAGATCTCTGAAGATGCTGATTAGGTAGTGGAGGGCTTGGGCATCAGACAAATGGGGAGCAGTTAACGCACAAGCAATGGGGTTGGTGATGTACATCGTGGCTTCGGGAGGGAGGAGATGGGCTGATGTAGGGTGTAGGGACCACCCCCTGAGTGAACCTGGGAAGAAACTTCATGGACTTCTCTCTCTTTAAAGAGTGATGACCTTGGTATCAAAAAGACGTGCTTTTGTTTGTTTGATTGTTTGCTGAAAGTAAAAACAGTCTTTGCTATGACTTCTTTTTGTTCAGCTGATACCAAGATTGCTCTGTGTAGAGTCCAGGGCCAGCCAGGGAGGAAGGCCAGGGAGAGCCAGTAACTGGTTAAAGTAAGAAAGCCGGAGTTCCAGAGAAAACACCGATGTGCTCCCATTCTTTCATCACAAGACCAGATGCTCAGCTGCAGGTCTATGTAGAGTGAAAGCAATGGCAATATAACAGTAATAAACATTTTACGTGTTTGCAGCTTCTGTAACAGGAAAATCTAATGTAAATGGCTTGCAATGCCCATGTGGGGTGTGCTGTGGCCATGCCCTTCACATGTGTCTTGCATATGGCGCCCATAAGTACAGTATAAAAGACGGAAATACAATGAAATCTCTTCTCTTTCACTTTTCTGGGGGTTGCTGTGTAGCCAATAGTGGCGACATGTAAATTGAGGGTAATTTGTATAGTTTGTTGTAGTGCAGCTGCCTGAATAATAATCAAATTTGTGCCGGCACTAAATACAGTGGTCATTGTGCAGTTTCCATTTTAGTGCTAATACCTTATAATTAGATAGTCTTTATCAAAATGCATGACAGCACCAGCAGAGTCTCTCTTCTAGGTTTGCTTACATCTGTCCATTTGGCAAACTTCTGCTCAGCATCTAATCCTGTGGTGTAGGAGTAGAAACTCATTGTTGCCTCCTGCCTACACAGCTTTACCTGTCATAAAGCTAACATTTTGATCTCCACTGGCCTAACTCCTTTGACTATCTTTCTTAACTGCTTTAGAACTCATGTATGGGGAAGAGAGATTCTAGTGATTGGACCTCCCTCAAATTCCACAAGTGAAGTCATGACAGTAAGCACCTAGTACAGTTCCAGGCACAGTAAAGGAGAGCTGCTCTTAACTAAGAGTAATTCGGGATAGAACAGACGTGCTCCTACGTGATCTTTGCTAAAGGTGGACTTAAGAAGATCCAGCAGGTGAGAAAAACCAGAGGCTCCAGGACCCTATAAAACCTTTTGGAAGGGAACCAGCATGGCCTCCCTGAGCTGAGGACTGTCACTGGAGGCCACATAAAATATGTCACTGGGAGGGTGGAGATTGTTGTCATGTTATTATGATTATTTCTCTACATCTCAACACACGAGTACATCACCCCTACTGCTGTACTGCACTTCTCTCTCTCTCTCTCTCTCTCTCTCTCTCTCTCTCTCTCTCTCTCTCTCTCTCTCTCTCTCTCTCTCTCTCACACACACACACACACACACACACACACGAGCTCTATGAGTACAGAGACCTTGTCAGTCTTATTCAATACTGTGTCCCCAGAGTCTAAAACTGTGTCTGGAGCATTTAAAACATTCTGAGAGTGCAGTTGTTGAATTCATTCAATCATTTACTCATTCATTCTGCAATCATTTATTGAGTGCTTAGTATGTGGTAGGCACTATGACAAGCCTTCTCGTGTGGGGTGTGTTGGAAACAGGCAGGGGATCCAAATTTGCCCCCACTTTATGACTCACCGCAATCAGTGTGCTTCTCTGGGTCTTGGTTTCCTTACCTACAGAATGAGGGACTGGCCCTTGAGCTTCTTCTCCACTGTTTTCCTGGGGATGGAGGCTGACCCTGCACGGCCACAAGAAAGCTATTCAGATCTTCAATGAACTCTTTCTTGGCCTGTGAGTTTGTGGCAAGGAGGCTGTTTGTTTGGCCAATGACACTTGGTGGGCTCACACCACAGAGGCATGTTTTTCTTCTGTTATCCTTCTGGGATGTATTTAACCTTTCAGAATATCAAGCTTTTTTGGAATTTGAGTAACTTGTTGTTTTTCTTCAACGTATGCTATATTGGAAGGGCTCCAAGCCTGATAGACATCTGTCTTTATTTAATTATTTACCCAGAATGTTCCAGTTTGGAATTGCCTTGGAGTCGTCATCACTAAATGGCAGACAGAATGCTTAGGGGGAGCCTGTCCAAGCGGTCCCTCCATGAGGTTTCTTAGATAGGTTCAAAAGAAAGGAATGACACCCATCTGCCAGGTGCTTCTCATCCTCGAGTTTCCTGCAAATTTACCTTTGAGTTGGGTGGCATTCACCCTCATGTATGTGATGAGAAAATCAGCCATAAGTCCAGAAGGCAAAAAGGAATTTAAGAAAGAGGTCATCAATTCCTTTCGTCAGCCAGATGCTGCCTTTTTCTTAAAGAATAGAAATAGTCATCTATCCCTGAGCCCCGAGATGGAAGGTGCTCCCCAAAATTCTCTGCCACAGTCAGGAAACAGACTCACCCTAGTCCTCTGAGCAACATCTGGTTACAGTCCATGCCTGGAGACTCACCTGGTCTCCGCTGGTCCTGGGGCTCCCACAGCTGACCATGGGACCTTGAGCTAGTTGTTTTCCCTCTCTGAGCCAAAGTCTTTTCTCCTACAGCTGAGAAAATTGGTCTAGTGAATTGGAGGTCTCTTCCAATTCTAACATTTCATTTGTCTGAGATACGCTCTTGAGATGCCCACAGCTCCAGATCCTGCCTGCTTAGATCTCCTTGGATTTGATCTCTTCTGACTTTGACCTAAAGCAGGTGTGCAAAGACTTGTTTGATAAAGTCCGGATGGTACATAATTTAGGCTTATAGTCCTATGCTCTCTGCTGCTGCTCAACTCTGCCATTCTAGCCAAAAGCAGCCATAAACAGCACATAAAGGAATGGGTGTGGCTGTGTTCTAATACAACTTCATTCACATCAGGTGACTGTCCCACTGGCAGTAGTTTTCGACTCCTGACCTAAAGTATCTTCAGGACACTCCCACCTCCCTCTGCATCCCCACTTTGGCCCCTGTACACACAGGACCTGGTACCTCCTGACTAGCCTTGTTGACTACATCCTAGTGTGATGATCTAGTAATTTCAAGATGATAGTTATTTGTCCCCTTTCCAATATATAGCAGCCAAAATGTATTTGTTCTGTTTTATTTACTCACCCATGTATCCACTGATCCTTTCTTTTATCCATTCCATTCAATGCACATTTCCTCATCATCTACCATAGGGCAGACACCCCCTGATATCTGGGAAGACAAAAGGAAATACTGTCTACTGTCTGGTGGGGAGCTCAGCTCAGTGCTGCCGGGGTGCCTGGGTACCTGAGAGCTGTCCAAGGCCTAGTCAGTTTGCTGTCCTGCTTCCTTTTCTCCCTTTCCCTATGTGCTCAGGGTCCAAGGAAAACATCTGCTTTCTAATTGTATCGCCTTCATTCACTTGTAAGTATGGTCACTTCCTCCATCTCCCTCTTAGTTCTTTTAACTTGAGATATTTTCTCCTTAGTTAAATGAGACCTGATCATGTTTTCCATCTGTCCAGAGAGGACATTACACAAAATAGTGTGTGTGTCGGGGGAACTTCTCTTAGCCTCTGTACAGAAGTCAGTTACCTTTGGGATAGCATTGCCAACAGAAACACTTCATTCTAAGAATGTGTATCTGCTCATGTAGAAGCCCAGTTGAGCCATGGGATTTGCCAAAATAGTCAGGTTAGCTGAGTCACTCCTATAGCAAGAAGATTTCACTAGCAAGAAATGAAAGAGCAAAATCAATATTCCTTTGTCTAAGCCAGGAAACGTGCTAAAGCTATGGAGGTCATTAAAAAGCAATGACTACAAATAAAAAAAACAATACCTCTCATCATTAGTAGTAAAGTTGCTGTTGAGTTTTATATCTCTCATCAGAAGATACACATAAAATTTCAGATATGGCAGACATGGAAAGTAAAGTGACTCCCAAATCTTGGACATGAGAAATTGAGAAGAGAATGTTCTGATTTGAAATTACAATAAAATTTTCTAATAACATACATTGTGTTATTTTTTAGGAGAAATGATTCTTTGAATAATATGATGGTGATGATGATAACAGGGATGATTTCATCCAGGAAATGAATTATTTCAGTGGGTGCCTTGACAATTGCAGACAACTGGAATTCCATTTTCTGTGATACGTCAGTTTTTGAACAGCTCCCATTGACGACCATTTTGGTTTACGGATGCCGTAAATTTTATGGATCTATGGTATCATTAGATAGGAAAATTCATGCTAAATTTGCAGTTTTAGGGGTTGATTTTAAAGGTCTAGAACGATTAATCCATTTTGCATTACTTTCTATGGAGAAATTGTGCCTCAGTTTTTGAACATTTCAGAACTCAAACAGTCTGCCAGAATGGATTACATTCGAAAATCAAAACCACTGTATTACATAATACATAATGTGAGTCAATTGAATGTCGTGCAGGGTCTCCGCTCCCGCTCCCCACATAAGAACGCAGGACACGGTAAGGCCAAACAGGAACACCCATGGAGCCATAAGTAGGGGAGTCAAACCAATATATTCTCGCTGGCGGCTGCGCTGGAGACATAGGAAGCAGGATCTACATAATCTGCCTAACAGCAGTCCACGCTTGCCAGCCACCATCTTCTTGCTAGCCCCCATTTCTTTTTTGCTAGCGTAGCCATGGCAGTTATATTAGTGGCCAATGGCTTACGGGTTACAGCTAACGGCCAACTAGCCACAGCTGCTGGCCATCTGATCACAGTTGATGGCCATTTACTACCCGAGCCAGCACCTTTCTATGTGAGTCCGAGAGCCTGGAAACTGTTTTTTGGGGGCTTTGTCCCCACATTGAATAAACGTGTGTGCCATCTCTTTTTCATTTTTCCTCTTTCCTTTCGCATCATTTGTAGAGCAACCCATGATGTTTTAAGCACTGAACTAGGTTCTGGAAATAAAATGAGATATAAGACACCATCATTCATCTGCTTAAGATCCTTTGGTATCTAGCCCTTGTTGTTAGGATGGTTTAAGTACAACCCACCCCCTGCCTACCTCTCCAGCTGCATCTCTCCCTCCTTCTCATGCTCCTAGGGCTGCAATGGTCTGGGCTTTTCAGCTTCTCCCCCAAGGTCCAGGATTCTTGCCTCAGAGCCTTCCCAGGTGGTGTTTCCCTATGCCCAGCTTCCCTCCATCAAACTTCACCCCACGACCTGAGAATAACCTTGCCCTGTTTAACTCCTAACCAACCTTAATGCTGAAGATTACCTTTCTTCTTTTGAAAAGCCGTCCCTGACTCCATTGACTTGGTTTGATCTCATTATGTGCTTTCAGGGCACTCATCACAGTTCAATCAACTCTCTGTGTAGGTGTTATCATTACTTGTTGAATGCCTCCCTTCTGCTTTGAATGGCAAACTTTATGAGAGCAAAGACCAGTTCTCTACTATCCCATGGCTTTAAACACCATGCTTAGCACAGGGTGGAGAAGCCCCAGCACTCTGCATGGGGATTGGGGATGCAAAGTAGAACCTGGGACACCCCAAGTGTAAACTGAACCAATTTTCACAATTTTGTCTCTAAAATTAGTCTTGTAAAAGAAGAAGATCACGATTACACACACATACACTCTTTTTTTTTTTAAATAGACTTTATTTTTTGGAGTAGTTTCAGGTTCACGGCAAACTTGAGCACAAAGTACAGAGCGTTCCCGTATACCCACTGTCCCGTGCATGCACTAACTCTCCCAGCACGGCTGATGAGGCTACATGGACTCAGCATTGTCACCCAAAGTCCCTCGTTTTCACTAGGGTTCACTCCTGGTGTCGTACATTCTATGGATTTTAACAAATCTATAATGACATGAGCCACTGTTATAGTATCATACAGAATAGTTTCACAGCTGGGAAGATCCTATACTCTGCGTATTCATCCTCTTCCTTCCCACTAACCTGGCAACCAGTGATCTTTTTTACTGTCTTCATAGTTTCGCCTTTTCCAGAATGTCATATAGTTGGAACCATGCAGTATGTAGCCTGTCCAGATTGGCTTCTTTCACTTATTAATATGCATTTTAAGTTCCTTCCATGTCTTTTCCTGGCTTGCTGACTCATTTCCTTTCAATGCCGAACAATATTTTATTGTCTGAACGTACCACAATTTATCATTTACCTACTGAAACAATTATGCATAAAGCTGCTATAAACATCCATGTATAGGTTTTTGTTTGGACATAAGTTTTCAAGTCCTTTGGGTAACTACCAAGGAGCGTGATTGCTGGACCATATGGTAAGGGTATGTTTAGTTTTGTAAGAAACTGTGAAATTGTCTTCCAAAGTAGCTGTACCATTTTGTATTCCCATCCGCCATGGATGAGAATTTCTGTTGCTCCACATCCTCACCATCATTTGGTGGCGTCAGAGTTCTGGGTTTGGGCCATTCTAATAGGTGTGTAGTGGTATCTTATTGTTGTTTTAATTTGCATTTCTTTGATGACCTATCATGTGAGGCACCTTTTCATATACTTATCTGCCATCCGTATATCTTCTGGGGTGAGGTGTCTGTTAAGGTCTTTGGCACATTTTTAAATCAGGTTGTTTGTTTTCTTATTGTTGAGTTTTAAGAGGTCTTTGTATATTTTGGATAATAGTCTTTATCAGATGTGTCTTTTGCGAAGATTTTCTCCCTGTCTGTGACTTGTCACTTTTCTTTTAAATTAGAAATCTTGACCTTTTCCTGGTCATAGTGTTTATACCCTCTGGATTCTTGTAGCCTTCTCTGGTTTTCCTATTCCAGCGCTAGGAAAAGATTTCAGAGTCTTCCCCTCCACCCCATGTTTCATGGCAGAGTTAACTTTTATAAATCGTCAAGCCACAGGAAGCTTTATTTGTCTTTTACACACAGAGGACCAAACTCTAGCTGTTATTTTGTGCCAGTGACACCTAAAGACAAGTTTCTAAAAATTCCGGAGACCATACATTGTAAGCAGCTTGCCTGTAACATACAGCATTTTAACTGAATTGCCGTTTTTTTCAGTTTTTTCACCTTAGCCTTAGCAATGAAATAAAACTATACAACAACAAAAATACTAAAGCCTATTAAAGGGACACAAGAGATCTCAGATATGTTATCCTTTCCAAAAAATGATAATGAAATTAGGAAAATAACTATTGAATAATTAGGACAACAGGCTACTCAGGGTCTTTGCCACCTAACCTGGGACCAGTCTCTACTTAGTGTGTCCCAGAGGCAGTCCCAAGAATTAGGTTATACATTTTGGAAATAATGACCTGTAAGTGCAAATGTTTTCTTCCTGTGGTCCTTCTGTCCCCTGTCGGTCTTACTGGGTTCTCATTTCTGGACTGCAGAGGCACGTACATATTTTTACTTACTTTAGCTTGGCAGCCTTTCCCCCTTCCTCACCCCTTTTTAAGCTGTCATAGCGCTGTGTATTTTCAGAGTTTGTTTCCACAGATCAGATTCTTAACCCAATTGTCTATATCTTTCTCACATGAAGTGCTTTAAAGTAGAATATGGTGAAGTGAATGTTTTCTCTGGTAATAACCTTTCTAAGTTTCTGCCTCCTTCTCTGTTAAATGGAAAACAGTAATAATTCCTATCTCAAGGTTGTTGTGAGGTTGAGTGAGATAATGCCAATATTTAATGTTGTGGCTGGCAAGCAGCAAGAGTTCCATAAATGTTGGTGGTGATGATAGTGCTGATAATGAACATAGGATTATGAGTCCTGGTTATTTCAACTCTGTACATTCATACCTGGCTGTGGAAGAGCGTTATTTCAATGTGCCCCAGTGCACTTAGAGCTGCAATAGGCATACAACGGCAAATATGCGAATGACTTATGCAAGCTGGGACTGTCACACAACCTCATGGCCCTTCTTTCGGGTGTGTTTTTCCAGGTGAATCAAGTTTACAGAGGAGCATCTGACCTAAGCTGTAACAACACAGATGACAATCCTATCCTTTGAGATCTACAGAGTCAGTATTCAAAATTAGAACTGTCCTAGACAATCTGGGTTTATGTTCAAGCATGTATTTCTATCTAAGGCGGCTTTATGTTCTTCCCATAGGACTTTTTTCTAATTGCAATGGCAATAATGCTCATTGTAGAGACATTAAAAATGACAGGAAAAAAGAAGAGAAAATTAACATCATCTAAATTCTTACCACCCAGAGATAAACACTATTAAGGTTTTGATGACTTCACTTGTATATGTGTGTATATGTGTGAGGGGAGAGAGAGAAAGTGAGGAAGAGGGAGAAAGGAGGGGGGAAAAAGGAAGAGGGGGAGAGAGAAGGGAGGAGGAGGAGAGAAAGAGAGGTTTTCTTTCCCTTTTAAGTTCTTTGAGTCCATTCACAGCACCTGTATTTTTTTTCATGTGTTAGATGGAGATTCCTTGATCTCAGGGAAATGAGGAGTTGGTTCCTGATGAGGTGGCCCTGTGATCCAGTTTTGGCTGACTCAATGAAAAGAGTATTATAAATGGGTTTTGACTCCTTTCAAAGGGGAAGGGGAGAAAAAGGAGCACGCTTTATGTTACCACATGAATATTTTTAAGGCCTCTGAGGTACTTCTTAGTAAGTAGCAGTTTCAAGACTCTCGGTACATCAGATGTCTGGAAAAGGGTCGTTATTTCGAAATGTGCTCACTTGACTTACGTATTTCTTCATAATCATTCGTTTCTTTATTATTCACTCCAAAAGTGGGGTTCAGTCTTCACCCTCAAAAAGTTTAAAACCCAGTGGATGAGACATAATTCAAGGCAGAATGAAGGAAGATCCAATTTGAAGGCTCAGCGCAAGTTCGAAGAGCGTGATGAAAGATTGAGACGAGACCAGAGCCGTCGGGCAGGCCGCTGGTGAAGGCAGTTGGGGCATCTGACCTGAGAATCTTCAAAATTAATTAGTCATTGAAAGCAAAGGGCATGCTTTTCAGATTCTCACTACCAACAGGGTAGCAGCTCCCATTTATTAAGAACTTACTTTGTGCCAACTGTTAAGCACTGTCAAGTATCACCTCATTTAATCCTCCTGATGTGAGGTAGGTGTAGGTGACACACTTGAGGCTCAGCAGAAGTAAATGATCTGCCCAAGGTTTCATGGCAAAGACATGGACGTACTGGGTCAGACCCCCGTCTACTAGTCTCGGAAGCCTGTGCCTTTAAAAATCAATCCATAAAGGCATCTGGGCAGGGACTTGAAGGGATGTTGTGTCCACATCGTGGAGCTCCTTGGATTCCGCTCTGAGAGTTGAGATTTGACTGTACAGGTAACCCAAATCTCCAGACTTCCAGCTCAGATGGCCCAACCAAGTGGCTTTTTTTGAGGGGGCGGGGGTTCCTCCTACCTTTTACACCTCTAGTTTTTGCCAGTTACAGAATGTGTGGAAGAGAAGGAGAAAGATTTGTAGCTGCACAGTGTAAGATAAAGAAAAGAAGGGAGGAAGAAAACACTGATGCTAGAAGCAAAACTAAGAAAGACTAGAAAAATAACACAACAATGGCAAGAGACAGCGTGGTACCCCAAGGAACTCCTAGAAGATGCGGACTCCGGACTCCTATAGTGTTTGTTCCCTTAGGCCCACATCCCCAAAACTAGAGTGAGTCCAGGGGAACAATTGAGCCATGCATTTAGCATAACTTATTTTAACTCCTGGCTTGAAGCCAGGCTTGTAGCTCTGTACTCACAGTGTGTACTCACAGAGCAGTGAAACTGCTCTGCCTCCAGGATAACAAAGCAACTGTTAATGGGAGTAATTAAGAGCCTAGGGGGTGATTTATACCTTTTGTTACTGTTCAAGTCAAAGTTACCAAAGACAACAATTATTAGTATCACAGGTGATCCTAAACCCAGCAGAGATGCCTGTGAAACCCAGCTTCAGCTCCTATTTTCCCAGGCCGAGAGTTCACGGAAAAGGAACCAGTGGGATTCCCAGTCTAGAAAATTGGGGGAGAGTGCCCACCGGCTAGGCTCCGCTTGGGAAATAGGAAAATCTTTAGCTTTTTTAATGAAGATAAAATATTGACAAAACTGTGGGTGAGTAGAGGATGACAGCACCCCAGTGGTGATTTTCCTGAGAAACACTTAACTTTATTGGCTAAATTTTAAAATAAAATCTTTAAAACCTCTGTTTCTGTTGATATTAAGAAGGTGATTACAGAGGAGAAGCGTTGTGGAAGTCGATTGCAATGGCTGGTTGGTGCTGTGGGTGAAGAGAGACCCACATTCTGAGCTTCATCTTAAAAAAGGTCAAATGATGTCAAGGAGGGAATGATAAGAGGCTGTGGGGAAATCTGTTGCTCTGTACGGAAGTCAGAGCTGCCCTCCTTTGCTGCCAGCTCTAGGCCTACCCCTTTCCCTCATGCCTGTTCTGGCATTCTCAGCAGCTGCACAACTGGCTGCAGCTCTCGGCTCTAGCTGGTTGGGGCCATAGCCAACTGCCCGCCAAAATATTCCTACTGGGGTCTGCTCAGCTGGGACTGGCATATTGCCCTAGACTCATTCTATTTTATTTTTGAGATATAATTTACGTACCGTAAAACCCACCATTTTAAAGTGTACAATTCAATGGCTTTTAGTATATGCATATTCACAAGATTGTGTAACCATCACCACTATCTAATCCCAGAACATTTTTTATCTCCCCCAAAAAGAAATCTTGTCTCTATGGATTTGCCTGTTCCTGACATTTTATGTAAATGAAATCATATAGTATGTGGCCCTTTGTATCTGGCTTCTTTCCCTCACCACAATGTCTTAAGGGTAATCCATATTGTAGCATGCATCAGTACTTCATTCCATTATATTGCTGAATATTATTAATATCAATATGCCATATTTTGTTTACCATTCATCAGTTGATGGATATTTGGGTTGTTTTCACTCTGGTTATTCTGAATGCTGTTATGAGCATTCGTGTACAAGTTTTTGTGTGAACATTTATTTTCAATTTTCTTGAGTATTATACCTATGGTGAAATTGCTGGGCTGTGTGGTAGTTCTACCTTTCACTTTTTGAGGACCCACAAAACTTTTTCCACTGTAAGTGTTTCGTTTCACAGTTCTACCAGCAATATATAATGTAAGGGTTCCAATTTCTACATATCCTTACCTATACTTCTTCTTTTCTGTATTTTTATTATAGCCATTCTTATGGTTGTGAAGTGATATCTCATTGTGGTTTGATTTTTATTTCCCTAGTAAGTAATGATGTTCATGTACTTATTGGCAACTTGCATATTGTCTTTGCAGAAATGTCTATTCAAATCCTTTCTCCTTTTTAAAACTGAGTTCTTTGTCTTTTGATTGTAGAGTTGTAAGAGTTCTTTTTTTTTTTTTTTTTTTTGAATTTACCTTATCTGGTTGACTACACAGAGTCAACCACGACATGTTGTGTTTTTTTTTCTTTCTTTTTTTTTAAATTTTAATTTATTAGTTTCAGGTGTACGAGACAAGGTAATACTTAGACGTTCATCATTTATACCCCTCACACTGTGGACCCCCCTCCCCCCATCCCAAGAGTTCTTTATATATTCTGAACGTTAGACCCTTAACATATATATAGTTTGCAAATATTTTCTCTCATTCTATGAGTTGTCTTTTGTTTACTTGGTAGTGTACTTTAAGATAAAAGTTTTTAATTTTGATGCAGTCCAATTTATTTTTCGTTTGGTTGCTTACGTTTTTGGTGTCATACTTAAGAAACTATTGTCTAACTCAAGGTTACAAAGACTTACACTTATGTTTCTTTTTGAGAGTTTAATAATTTTAGGTCTTCCATTTTGATCTTTGATCCATTTTGAGTTAATTTTTGAATATTGTGTGAGATAGGTTCCAAATCCATTCTTTTTTATGTGGATGTCCATTTTCCCCAATATCATTTGACCAAAAGACTGTTCTTTCTCTATTGAACTGTCTTGGCACCCTTGTCAAATCAATTGGCCACAGATGTATATATTTATTGCTGGACTTTCAATTCTACTCCATTGATTTATATGTCTGTATTTATGCCAGTACCATACTGTTTTGATTAGTATAACTTTGTAGTTGATTTTGAAATCAGGAAATGTGAGTCTTTCAAATTTGTTCTTTTTTTTTGAAGACTATTTTGGCTAATATGGGTTCCTTGCATTTGCACATGAATTTTAGGATCAGCTTGTCCATTTCTGAATAAAGAAAATGGCAGTTGAAGTTTTAATAAGGATTGTACTGAATCTGTAGATCAATTTGAGGAATATTACCATCTTAACAGTATTGTCTTCTGACCCATGGGTCATTTAGGCAGACATTTTTTTTCATTTCTTCCAACAGCTTTATAGTTTTCAGTGTTCAAGTTTTGCATTTTCTGTTACACTATTCCTAAGTATTTTATTCTTTTAGATGCTATTGTAAATGGAATTGCTTTCTTAATTTTATGTTCAGTTGTTCATTAATAGTGTAAAGAAATGCAGTTGAGTTTTGTATATTGATCTTGTATCCTGCAATCTTGCTGAACTTGTTTATTATCTGATAGATTTTTTTTTGTAGATTCTGAGGATTTTCTATAGCAATATCATGTCATCTGTAAACAGAAGATAGTTTTACTTCTTTCTTTCCATTATAGATGCCTTTATTTCATTTTCTTGGTTAATTGCCTTGGCTAGAACATCTAGTACAATGTTGAATAAAGTCATGAGAGTACACTTCCTTATTTTGTTCCTGATCTTAGGGAAAAGCTTTCATACTTTCACCATTATGCGTGATGTTAGCCGTAGGGTTTTTGTAAATGCCATTTAACAGGTTAAGGAAGTTTCCTTCTATTCCTCATTTATTTAGCATTTTTATCATGAAAAGGTGTTGGGCTTTACCAAATGCTTTTTTCTGCATTTGTTGAGATGATCATATAGTTCCCAGACTCACTCTTGTGTGACAAAATGGCTGGAGGGGAAAAAAAAGTGGTTTTCTTAAATAGAAAAAACAAACAAACTTTCCTTGGTGACACTGTCTTTTCATACAAAATGTAGCATATTTTCAAGTATAATAAGCAATAATAATAGAGATGTGGTTCCAAAGTGTCTTTTTTACATTTACTTTCGTTTTTAACCTTGAAACATTGATGTATGATGAACAAAAATAGTGCTATTAGCTCCATTCTACATATTGTACATGCAGGGTTCTTTTGACCTCATGTCTGTAACTGTTCTCCTGAGGCAAGTTCTAGTCTACTCAGAAGGCACTCAAATATCCTTTTTGTTTGTTGTTTCATTTTTTAAAGATTTGAGGTTTTATTTTCATTTCAAAAGTAATTCATGCTTTGTTTTGTTATATTTTGTTTTTTTCCTTCATAATATAGGCCAAATCAAAGAGAACAAGCCTCCTTAATTCTACCACTCAGAAAAATGGCCTTTACCATTTCAGTGTATAACCAAAATTTCTATTTCCTATATCCGTGTGTGTGTGTGTATGCAGAAAGGTTATACATGTAAGTAGGATCTTATTGTTCTTGTTTGTAGTCTTTACTCCCCTTTCTAGCAAGCAATATAATTATCTTTCTATGTCTTTAGATATTTCTGTTTTCATTTTAATGTCCTGTATAGTACTCCATAATATTAACTTACACTTTACTTAACCCTTCTCCTGCTGTTGGACAGTTTAGATTACTTCCTTTTTTTCTATTATAAATAACTCTACAATATCCCTGTACAAATTTTTGTGTACACCATTCATAAATATTTTTGTGTACATTATGAATTATTTCCTTAGGTAAATTTTTGGGAAGGGAATTATTGAATCCAAAGGTAAGAGAATTTTTTAAATTCTTGGTACGTATCACCAAATTACTATAAAAGAGTTGTAAGAATTCATACTTATACCAGTAGTACCTGACTTTCTGTATTCTTATCAACCATGGGTATTATAATTTCCTTTAATCTTCACCAATCTCTTGGATAAAATATGATTACCAGTCTTTTCATCTTCATTCCTTTGACTCCTAGGAAGTTGAGCTTTCTAATACCTACTTGAATTTATTTTTATGTTCATACGTCTTTTGTTAGTGTTTCATCTTTCATGATTTTTCCTATCATGTTAATAACATTGAACTTGTGATGAAGGAGTCCTCTCGTGGGTAGCAGCATGCCTTTTCAGGTTTCTTTTTTTCCAATTATCAGAAATTAGGAAATACCCCCAAAATGCAAAGAAAACAATAAACATTGCCTCAACCTCACCGCTGTGGGGTCTCCAGTCCTCCAAAAATGAGAAATACCATTTACTGGGGCAAAGGGCACAAGAATTTTGAGATTTTGATACATATTGTCAAATTTACCTTCAGAAAGGTTGGGCCAACTTGTGGACCATTAACAGTTTAGAGAACGCAGGAAGAAATAGTGAATTGGTTGATAGACATGAGGATCCTAGTTTTAGATTTCGAGGGCACATACTTCATTAGAGGCTGGGTAAGAGCTATGGTTAGCAAACAGGGTCCTTTCAAGACCTGTACAGGCCTTAGACATTCTTACTTTTGAAGGCTCTAATCACATCATAGCAAACATCCCAATGCACTCACATCCAAAATCACACTCAATTTTTTTTTTGCCAAACAAAATTTGAAAGGAGTTTTATAATAGTACGTTGGCTAAAAATTACTTAATCTTTTGTGATATTCATATATATATGAAAGGATACACTGGACCAATTGATATAATACTACATATCAATTGACATAATACTACATTTTGTAAACATTTAATTAAACTTGTACTAATTTTTATTTTGCAACGTTCTTTTCCCTCCCTCATTTTTAAAAACTGTGGAATCACACACAGTTTCAAGAAAGCATAGAGGGACTTCTTTCATACTTTGTCATTTCCCCCAATAGTAACATTTTGCAAAACTGCAGTATGATCACAACTTACATTTGGATATTGATACTACCCACTGTCTTATTCAGCTTTCCCATTCGTGTGTATTAAGTCCTAAACAATTTTATTACCTGTGTACATTTCAACACCGTTAAGATACTAAACTGTTCCAACATCACAAGGATCGTTCATGTTGCCCTTTTGCAAGGTTCTTTTACTAGTTTGGGGAGAGTAATTGTTTTAGTTTTCGAATACTTTTCGTAGAGAGCCGTATGTTCTAAGCACTGTGATCTAATACCTACTGCCCTGTTGTCAGGTAGGGTTGGTGGTCACTTGCATATGCGTGGAAGTGATGTGAGCAGATTCCAAGGAAACCAATTTTATAAACTTACAGTATAGTACAGTCGTAAAGGCTCCTAACCCAGGTACTGAACTTCCTGGGTTCAAAAATCCCAGTACCAGTATTTCTTAATAGTGTGACTTAAGTCACTGAAGTGTCAGTTTTCTCAACTGAGAAAAACTCATAGTAATATTTAGCCAAAGGTGGTTGTGAGTTTGAACGAGAAAAATCTGCTTAGATCCAAGTCGGGCACATAGTAGTTGCTCAGTGTGTTAGGTGATATTAATGTTAGATCTGCTTGGCATAAGAGGTTGGTATAGAAGGATGCAGAAATGTCACAGAAGTGATTCAAGAAGTCTGATTAAAAATAAAAAAGCAAGGCGGGAGAATTCTCTGCAAAGTTGTAAGGGAAAAAATTGGATGGGGTCTGACAGCCCCAGAGGAGAGTAGTGCTAGCTCCAAACAGACACCACTCTGTGCACGGGGAGAACAGGGCTGGCATTGGGACAAAGAGCATGTTACAGAGTTGCCTTGATGCTATTAAATCTCTGGGAGCATGAGCACATCATTTTGTACCCTGAGAGAGCAGCTCGGGGTAAAGAAGGGGGTCCCTGCTGAGACCCATATTAATGCTGCAGCAGGAACTATTTTGAGGGATCCCTCAATAAAACTGAAAACGGATGGGGCCATAGCCAGAGCTCATTTTGCAGAGATGACAGGATCAGTGGAGTTTTAGGATTGCCAACAGGTTCTGAGTGAAACGCTGAAGTCTATTGAAACCTGATTAACAGCTACTCTGGGGGCTGAAATAAGCCACCTGACTGACTGGTGGAGAAAAATCCCTTCCTACATCAGCCTCGCGCTCTATATCATGTGGTGCCTCGGACAAGTTGAAAAATGAGTTAACAACTTTGAACCTGCTGTAAAACTCTTATCGAAGCATTTGTGGAGCACCTTACAAGGTGAATTTGCACAATGCTCTGTAGGTAATTCTACTGGTATGGTTTTATTCAAATGGATGAGTATTTATTGGCTACCTAGAAAACCTGAGTTCAAGGCCTGGCTCTGCTACCAATCGGCAGTGCCGCCTGGACAAGTCCCTTTGTCTCTGTGAGCCTCAGTTTCCTCAACTAAGAAGTGAAAGGATTGCACTAGATGACCACTGGGGCTCCTTCTGGCTCTCAGCATACAAGCACATTGTAAATGTCATCCTTGGCACTGTGCTTGACACCAAGGATTTCTCAGAGGATATCTTCACTATCTGGAGAATATATATATATATAAAATATTAATTTAGATGTATGTATATATTATAATATATATCTACATAGGATAATGGAAGTCATTTATTTCAACAATTTTACTGGCAAATTAACGTGTGTGCTAACAAATTAATGTGCCTAATGTATAAGCTACAACTATCTGTTTAATCTCTTTTGGAGATAACGTTAAAATCTAAATCAGGGCTTTTCATCAATGTGAGACCTAAGAAGAATGACAGTGTGGGATCTATAGAATGGCATTGTGAGATTTATAAAAGAATAATAAGACCTGACCCCCTTCCCCCCATGCTGTTTTCTGACCCACTGATACACCTGGGACAGAGAGCAGTGTAAGGCTTGAGTTCACTTAATGTTGGATGAGCATCTAGGCAACAAGGACTGCAGCCATTTACTGATAGGAAAGCCAGCCTGCACCCGTGGACTTTGTGATTGCTGTCGCAAGAGGAGAGTTTGACGTGGGCCAGGAGGAAGGAGGGGTATTTTTTAATATTCTTTTTATTGTTAGCTTCTGATTAGGAAAACAATGCAAGTGTTTCAAAAGTCTTTATGTTGCGAGTAATGGGAAACCCCACTTAAGTTTGCTTGAACAATTAAGAGCATTTATTTACTCATGTACTTGAAAAGTCTAGAGATAGGGTGTGTTTTGATCCAGAGAGTCAGTGGTATTAGCAGGGACAAGATTGCTTGCGTTCCCAGCTCTGCTTTCCAAGGCATCCACTTCATCCCAAGGCAGGCTCATCTTGTGGTTAGAAGATGGCTATCAACAGCTCGTAAGACACGTGCTTCCTCAGTTATAGCAAGTGACAGTTGTCCTCTTGTATCCCGGTATTTCAAGCAAGATTCCAGAGACTCACTCTGATTGGAATGGCGTAGGTCATGTTCCCACCCCTGAGACAATCCCTGGGGCCAGCAGGACCCAAATAAGCTGACTGGCTCAGTTACAAGCTGTGCCCTGGTCATGGTAGTAGTGGTGGAGAACGTGGAGCCAGGCTCTCTGGACCACATGGATCCCCAAATGAAAATTAGAAACAGCTGGCATGGAGGCAAGGCTGCTGCAACCATAAATGTCATTTATAATTTGTTAATAGTAGAAATGTTAGAAAGTACAGACAATTGAAAAGAAAATAAAAATCTCCTCTAACCCCAATGTTCAAGGGTATTTAGCGTTAACATTATAACATGTCCTTCCAGTCTTTTTTTATTGTACACTCACCATGTCATTTGCTCTTAACATAGCAACCCAAGAGGCAGACATTAATAATGCTTCCAATTTTATAGATGAAAAAACAGGTTTGAAGGAGTTATATAATTTGTTCAAGATTACATTCGCTAGTACTTGTTGAGCTCATATTTGAACTCAGGTTTGTTCCTCACTCTGGAACTCAAGCTTTTAATCACTGTGCCATCTTCTTTCATACAGAATTGGTACCGTAGCACATATCTAGTTTTTGTTGTGATTTTCTTCACTTACTGTTACATTGTGAGTTGCCACCATCTTTAAATCATCAGTTTTATCTAGTGATTTGGCTCAGGTTTCCTAGGACACAGATTCTGAGATGGAGATTGCTGTGTAGGTAGTTTATTGGGGAGCAACCCCTCTGAGTGAGGGAGGGAAGCAGGACTGGCAGAGGGAGAAGTTAAACCGCAAAGAGTCCCTGGGCAACGCTATGGGAGCTCTGCAGCTGAAATGGCCTTCAGAGTTGTCCTATCTTGAGGCAAGGGGACCGAGCCTTTCTACCCAGCAGCCACCAGGAGGCACGACATTGAATGAGGGCTGAGGGCAATTCCTGGAGACGACTTCAGTAGTTGTGAGAAAGGGGGAATTTACATAGACCTGGACAGGGCACCCCAGCATTTGCCACAGCCAGGCAGTTTGAGGGGCGGCGAATATGCCTAGGAAGATGGGACTGATTTGAGTTCTCCTATTTCTCCTTACAGTACAGCTGCTAAAATTGTTTTGTTCAACCAACATTTCAAACATTTCTTCTTTCCAAAAGCATAGGCTATTCTTCCTGTTTCATATACAGAAGAGGGCACTGTGGTGGAGTGAGAAATGTGCTAGGCATAGTCACAAGAGATCTGAGTCTGAATCCTGGCTTCATTTACTGAATCATTTACTGGCAGTATCTTCACCTCTATAAACCTCAGTTTCATCAACTAGAGAGCAGGGTCCCTGAGCCTTGGCACTACTGATAGGTAGGGAAGGGTAATTCCTTGAAGGGGGGACTGTTCTGTGCATTGTAGGATGTTTAGCAACATTGCTAGTCTCTATTCATTAGAGGCGAGTATCACTCCCCTCACCCCACCCCCAGTTGTGACAATCAAAAATGTCTCCAGACATTGGCAAATGTCTCCTGGGGCGGGGACAGACACTCCTGTGGTTGAGAAACAGTGTCTAGAACCTAAGTGCTGTCTTCCTCATAAAGTTGTTGGGAGAGTTAAACAAGATAACCGTGAATATTTGACCCATTGGATTCACATACCCACAAGTCTCTTCAAACTCATCCCTTGTCCTCATCTCTGCCCCAAGATCAGAGTTGGCAGGAGCCAGTTTGAGCCCTGAGGAGTCATTTGTGGGCCATTATTCCCCATTCGCTTACCTCTTGGTCTTGGACTACTTTGTGGTGGCTTCTAGGATGATGGGAAAAACAGAAAGACCACGGGTCCTGAAGTCAGCAGACCTGGGTGAGGACTCTCAAGTTCATCATTTTCCAGCTATGAGGATGTTGTCTGACAATCATTGTCACTTTCTAGGTCTCAATTTCCTCTGGCATACCCTGTGTGAAGGACTTGGTATACCGTAGGCTTTTTCACTTTTCTCATCTTCCCCACTGAACTATCAACTCTTCGAAGGAAAAGGATATATTTCCTACCTCTGTGCAAGCATTTCAATGCCCAGAATAGGAGCTCAGTGAACTTGGCTCAGTGAAGAGGAAACCAAGAATGAGAGGTGAAGCCGCTCCGTAACGGGTCTCAGCAGGCTGAGCACATCCTTCTTTCACATACAGAAGGCCATATCGTAGGTCAGAGTCAGACGCCTGAGCGCCTACCCTCGTCCCAGCATGTCCGGTCTCTGTGATCTCGGGGAAGTTACTTAATTCCTCTGGGGCTCTGTTTTCCTCAGTTATGAAATGGGAATAATAATAGTATCCTGTATTTGTTTCCTAGGGCTACTGTCATAAAGGACCACAAAACTGAGTGTCTTAAACAAAAGAGATGTGTTGTCTTACAGTTCTGGAGGCTAGAAGTTTGAGCTCATGGTGTTGGCAGGGTCTTCTGAGGGCTCTGGGGATGAATCTGTTCTGTGCCTCTGTCTCGGCGTTAGGTGGTTTATTGGCAATCTCTGGTATTCCTTGGCTTGTAGATGCATCGCCCTGATCTCTGCCTTCATCTCCACACGTCCCGCCCACGTGTGTGGTGATGCCCAAATGTCCCCTTTTTATAAGGATACAAGTGATGCTGGAATAAGGGCCTACCCTACTCCAATATGATTTTATCTTAACTAATTACGTCTACACCAACCCTATTTCCAAATAAGGTCACATTTTGAGGTACTGGTTAGGACTTCAACAAATGAATTTTGGGGAGACCACAATTCAACCCATATTGTCACCCCATGAGGTTATACTGAATAGTAAGTGTAAAATGCTACACATACAATACGCAAAGGTGTCTGGTCCATTGTAAATACTCCACACATGTGAACTATTTTTATTAGTAATGTTATTCATCACAATTATAATTGGTGACTTCTATGTGCCAGGCAGCGTGCTGGGCAGTAGGGATACTGAGGTGAAGTAGGTGTAGTCCCTGCTCCAAAGGATGCCCTGTCTAATGGAACCACAGACATAAAGAATTACAGACCTGAGGGTCTTCCCAGCTATACCAGTTTCCTACTTGCTAAACCATTTGTACATCTAATGGTATCTAGGGTCAAAATAAGTATCTTGGATGCCATCAGAGAGTGAAGAAAGTTCATTGTTCAGCAGAAAGAAGTTTTCCTTTTTTTCTGGCTTTTTATCTTTGGGGGGAACATGTTTCTAAGTGTCATGATCACATACTGCTCTGATTTCTCGTGCAAAGTTTAAGGTGACCTTTACCCTTCCTAATATATCATTTTGATGAAGCCAAAATTTTCCAAGATTCTCAAGACTGGCAGAAAAATAACTTCAGAAACTGGTCCCAAATTGGTAACTGAAGATAAGTTGGAGGGCAGTTCCTTCCTCAAGTGTTGCCGTATATCTTACTTCATTGCCTGTTGATAGTGTATTAAAATTGAAATAAAAATAAAATATTATCTGTGCCATTAAACCTGACCAATTCTCACTTTGCTAATCTCCAAACCCTGATTCTCGCTAAAAGATGGACCATCTTAACCCACTCTTGGCAAAGACATACAACGGAGCAGAGTTCTGAGAGGTGGGACCTTCATCTTTTCGAAAAAAATATCCTGTCATCATGTAATATTTATGGCGCATGCACACTGTGTGAAGCACTGAATCAGAGGGTGTCCTTTCCTGCCAGAAAAGACATTGGTGACAGGGAGACGTTAAATAGACTGGGGGCTTCATGAGGACAGAGTTTTTGGGGGGTGGCTCAGGCAGAACCTGGGGGATGGATGCCATCCTCACACACCCAAGGGGTCAAGCTCTGGGACGCATGGCCCCCAACCACAGTCTTCCTGCCTGTGACAACCATCCAGCTTGGCAGCCCTGGCACCAGAGCTGCTCATTGGAGAGAGTCCAAAGGTGAGTAGAGATTCAATGGGGGAAGAGAAGTGGGACTCAAGGGCAAAGCTGGGTGGGGCAGAGCACAATGCTACCCCTAGATTCTGTGAGGTGTGCCATGGTGGGGAGGCAGTGATCCAGCTAGTGGCCTTCTCACCAAACCAGCTCCCATGGGTACCTCTTGCTCCTGTTCCAAGGAAGGGGGAGCAATTTCCAAATTCCCACAAAACACCTCATGGGCTGGTGGTGCCTAGTGTAGAAGAGTGTGCTGTGACCTGGAGACAGAAAACCCGTACACTTTCAGTCTTAATACTATCTCTCCTTTACATCATAACTTTCACAAGTCATGTCATTTCTCTGAGCCTCAGTTTCCTCCTCTGTAAAATGGGGATCATAAAGTCTGCTCTGCCCACCTTACAGACTTGAGCTAAAAGTCAGCATTTAAAATTGGATGAGAAGAAAACCTCTTCATCATCTCCAAGGCACACAAGTCTCACTGTTGTCTCATTGTGACACCTGTCCCTAAAGAGGGATGGAGGAAACACGTATCTGACCTTCTTTCTCTAATCTCCTCAGACACTGCTGTGGGTGTGCTGTTCTCTCCATAACCATGTCCTTCATCCTGCTCTGCTCACCTGAATCCCCGCTTGTACCTTGGATGGGAATGACTTCACTCAGGCTCACCACGCATCTTAACGGGCAGGAGGCCCCCATTTTATAGGTTAACCACGCACTGCTCATGGATTAGTTCAGCAGTTTGTGCTGGAAACCTAGCTGCCTGGGCAAGGATGAGAAAAGCAGCTCTGGCCACACTGAGCTGGACATGTCAGCTCTGAGTGCGTATCTGCTGCACCCTGGACCGTTCAGAGAGGTTCTGCTGATGTGTGAGACACTCTGGATGACCCTGATGATAGCTGTGGTCAGTGGTGGGAGGCACAGAGGAGGGCCAGAAGGATGGTCAGGGGGTGGATGAAGAGTTCCCCAGGCAGAGAAGACAGGGAAGCACATTCCACACAGATGTAGATTTGTGTGCAAAGACACAGAGAATGGAAAGGGATGTAGCGTGTTCCAGGAGTGCTGCAAGGTTCTGTCCTGTGAGAGGGTGGACGGTGTGACTGAGGGAGTGCTGGGAGATGAGGCCGTAGAGCTTGGAGCAGCCGGGAAGGAGGCTGGAATGTCATACTAAGGGGCCTGAACTCAATTATTCAAGTACTGAGGGATTGTCTCAGGTTTCTTCCAGCAGAAAAAAAGATGATCAGTGTTCTGTTTCCAAAAGACCATTCTGGTAGCAGTGTGGAGGGGGAAATCAGGGTGAGAGGGATGGGAAGAACCTGTAGAGACAGGTGGCTATTACAGTCGTTCAGTTAAGAGATGCTAAGAGCTCAAGTCAAGCCACAGCAGGAGGACGGTCAGGAGAGAACAGAGGGCTTCTGCCTAGAAATGGTCCAGAGGAATGACTAAGAACATGGGTCCAGAGCCAGGCTGCCTCGGGTTTAATCCTGACTTTATTCACTAGCCTGTGGCTTTGGACAAATAACTTACCTTCTTTGTGCCTCAGTTTCTCTGAGGCATCTATGCCTCAGAGAATAACATCTATGAGGATGTTATTAGTGGTACTCCGCCTCATGTGGTTGTTGAAAGACTTCCAAGCTCTTCCTAGCACAGACTCAAGTACTTTTAAAATGTTAGCTCTTATGAGCAGACAGAATTCACAGGATTTGGTGTCTGGTTAGAAGTGGGTAAAGAGAGAGCTTCTCCTCCTCTTCTTCTTCCTCTCCCCCCACGTCTTCCTCCTCTTCTCACTCCCTCCTCCTCCCCCTCTCCCCTTCAGCTACTGGGTGGATGCAGGCTACTGTACAGGTCAGGAGCTTAAGTTCTCAAGTCAGATTTACCTACTCTCTGTCTCACTTCGGGCAAATTCCTTAATTTCCCTGCTTTGGTTTCCACATCTGTAAAATGGGAATAATACTAACACCTACCTTGATTGTTTGAGGATTAAATGAGAGAATACGGGTCATAACCAGCACATTGTGAGTGTTCAAAAACATTATAAATTCTTATTTGTATGATTACTCATCAAAGTAGGAGCTCCAAGAAGACAAGCAAAGTCAAATGACAAAGGAGGGAAACATGGTGTGGTGTAGGATACACAGAAGGCAGCTGGAACTAGGAATTCAGTTGAGACGGAGGAGGGCGCCCCTGCATGAGAAAGACAAAAATATGAAGGCTCTGGTGAAGGTCTGTCTGATCAACACCTCCCTTGAAATTGACGGAGACATTTAGGAGAAAGAAGAATTAACAGGGAGGGAAGGTATATCTGCATATCTGCATCAAAGTATAAATCAAAATACTGATACTTATGTCAAAATATAAATCATAGCTGGATCAAAATACACATTTTAAGCATTTTGGTGGAAAATTTTCTAAAATGTTACAGACTATGGGGGCAGAGCCCCAGAGAGCAGTTTCCAGGCTCTCGGCCTCATGTGGAAAGGTGCTGGCTCAGGTAGTAAATGGCCATCAACTGTGATTGGATGGCCATCAGCTGTGGCTAGTTGGCCGTCAGCTGTAACCAGTGAGTCATTGGCCACTAATATAACTGCCGTGGCTACGCTAGCAGAAAAATGGGGGCTGGTAAGGGCGGATTGCAGTTAGCATGGCAGAATGTGGGTTGTGGATTGCAGAGAAGTGGACGGCAGGTTGCAGATAGTATGGTTCCTGCTTCCTGTGTCTCCAACCCAGCCACCAGCGAGACTATAGTGGTATGACTCCCCCTCTATGGCTCTGTGGGTGTTCCTCTTTGGCCTCACCACCATGTCCTGCGTTCTCATGTGGGGAGCGGGAGCAGAGACTCCGCATGACACCCTGCATGACACATACTTTCCCGCCACTTGACATTTAACACATTTGTTCACTTATTCTTTCAACATATGTTTGTTGAGGGTTTAATATTAAGTTCTGTGCCAGCTCTTTGGGGGTTGAAGATATGAAGTACATAAAGCCTCTGCTGTTTAGGAGCTTACTTCTAATTTTTAGTATCATCATCTTTGGATAGGAAACATGTTTATTTTTAAACTTTTGGGTGCTCATTGGATTATATGCTTAAATTAAATTCTAGAGTGGGGATTCCTTCCTGAAAGAGGATATGCTTCGAAAGTTTTTGATGTAGTCAGACAAATAGCAAGTGGGACCTTAATTTTTTTAATTATGAAAAACATACAGGAAACTACAGCTAATACTCATGTGCCTATCATGCAGACTGAACAAATCCTAACAGGGAGCCATATTTTCTTGAGATTCTTTTTTCTATTTTAAGTAAAAAAAGTCAAAACAACTGAAACTTGCTTTGTTAACCTATATAAAAACAATATTTTTTTCAAAACAGAATTTAAAATTCATTATTGTTCTCTTCCTCCTGACCAAAGAAGGATTTTAACAACTTTAACAACTCATGGAATTTCTCCCCATTTTCTTTATTATTTATTATTATGTAGAGATTTTGTTTCATTTTTATACAATATTTTAGACTTCTGAAAAATAAATTAATTGAATTTCCAATTTGCCTGCTCACCACTGTTTATTGCTTCCCATTCTTTTTTGGATTCAATTTTCAATGAGTCTATAGATGGTAAACTTTCTTAGAATTTTATGATGAAGATATCCTTATTTTATACTCATTTTTAAATAATGATTTAGCTAGGTGTAAGATTGTAGATTCACCTTTTTTTCCTCCCTTCAGCACTTTGAAGTTATTACTCTATTGTATTGCCATAAAGAAACCTGATGGCAGGCTAGCTGTCATTGTATGGAAGGTAATCCATCTCTTCTCTTTGGTAAATTTTAGACTTAAAAAAAAACAAACCTTTCTGGTTCCGTAGTTTCTTCATGATTCTTTTAGATGTGATATTTAGAGGGCACTTTTAATCTGAGGGGGCAAGTCATAGCTATCAAGTTCCATCTCATTGTTTGCAAACATTATGACACATATCTCATAGAGTTGCTGTGAGAATTAAATGAAATAATGGATTTAAGATACTTTATAAGCTTTGTAACAATGTGTCAATGGCAGCTAATTTGGAATTTACGGTCATTTGGGAGGAACATTATTAATATTTGAGGAAGGTAGTTCAGAGAGGATGTGGGGACAGATTCCCAGAGAGCCATTTCCAGGCTCTCAGCCTCACGTGGAAAGGTGCTGGCTCGGTTATTAGATGGCCATCAGCTGTAATCAGATGGCCATCTGCTGTGGCTGGGTGGCCATCAGCTGTTACCAGTTAGCCATTAGCCACTAATATAACTGTCGTGGCTATGTTAGTGGGTTGGTTGGTTGGTTGGTTGGTAGAGAGAAGTGGACGGTGGATTGCAGATTGTGTGGATCCTGCTTCCTGTGTTTCCAACACAGCTGCCGGTGAGAATACAGTGGTATGACTCCCCTACCTATGGCTCCGTTGGTGTTCCTTTTTGGCCTCCCCATATCCTGCATTCTTGTGCGGGGAGTGGGTCCAGAGACCCTGCGTGACAAAGGACTATCAGGTATTTCTCACCAATGCATAATTTATTGGTTAAGTAAATAATTAATTAGATTTGTGGTATTTACTATGTACCAAGCACTGTGAGTCTGATCTACTATGTTTTGGGGTCTTATCTATCTACCCAACGCCCATACCATATTCTAGGCTCTCCAGAAATGGTTTCTGTCCGGGATGAGAATTTTCCTTCAGATTTGATGCTCTGTGTTCCCAGCCACACCCTTGTCTCCTCCCAAATTATGATTTGGAGTCTCTTCTGGTAAATATCCCTAAGGCCTCCTACCTGAGCTCTGCCTAGTTCTCCTGGGGAACTCAGCAGTAATGGAGAAAATGTGTCAGTAATTTAGGGAGAAAGAATGGAAATAAATTAATGAACTGCTCAAAGGTGTGAGCTGATTCAAAAGATAAAAACTCAAAATATATACTCCACCCACTTCCTCTCCATACACCTGAACAATGCTTATAAATCAGGCTTTCACCTAACACAGCCATAGCGGACTTCCTAAAGAACCATATCAAATTACACAAAAAGGTCAGTGAATGTAAAATACTATACTGACTGTTATGAGATCATTTTTAATCTTCTTCATCACCTAAAACATTGAAGAAAAAATATATATATTTAAATAAAGTGTAGTACCTAATGAGAATCTTTGGCTTATACTGCTGGAGTCAGGAGATATTTTTTTATCCTAAATACTTGACACTTGCTGGAAATTCCATTCAATTACCCAAGACATTTAGGGAATGAACATTGTCCTGAATTTTTTATGGACAGCCAGCTTTAGGGGGAAGGAAAAAAATGAAACAAAAATGTGAAAGTATTTGTAAAGTTGTGCTGACGGAAAAGAATAAAAGAAGAAACAAAGAAAATGCAGGACGACTTTCTCTTTTTTTGCCCATTTCTTTTCAACTTCCTCTTTTCATCTTTTCTTTTCTAAGTTGTTATGCCAGGTCGAGTCAGACACAAGTTGTCTGATCTAAGCCAACAAAAGAGACTTAAGTAGATGTGACCCTCATAGCCTGATGTGCCAAGTCCAGGAAATGTGATGGGATGAAAGATGTAGGCTTTTATTATTTATTTTTGAAAAGCCAAGAGAGGAGAAACATTTGGAGGAGGACTAGGTATACTTTTAAGAAATGAAAAGTCCAATTTCGTTAGGCCACAGAACCAAAGATGACATGAGCCTGATGAGAAACTCCTCCTAAATAGAAAGGCCTTGCTGTCAGCTCAGCCACCTGGCTGCAGCTGCTTTCTGCTCACATAAATATTTGAGCGAGGGAAATGGTCTGTTCTGCCTTCTGGGGATGGACCTCTTTCCTCCCTGTCTAATCGCATTGGTGTGGGATGGGGAATGAGAAACAATCTGCAGCCTAGCCTTGATGGGTAACAGAGTGCCGTGAGGGTGTAGGGTGCCCCATGGCAGCTCCCCAATAAGCACCATCTTCTTTTTTTTTTCCTTTCCTCTGCCAATTCTCCCCTCCCCTTTCACCTGTTCTTCTTTTTCTCTGCCTCCCTTTTCTTTCCCTGGCAACTCCTCTCTCATTCATTATTCTTTCCCTTTATCTGAGTTACCCTTGCTTTTTCTCTTACCTCTGACAGCTTCACAGATTTCACTGAGGCTCTGTTCTTGGGGATATCGAGTTTGAACAGGGCAAGTAAGGCTCCTCTTCGAGTTTTAAGTGCATGCTTCCACATTGTATTATGTTGTTGTCTCTTGTCATGGAAGACCTCCTATGCACCTCCCCGCCAAATCCTCCACACACTGAAAGTCCCTTGGACAAAGACTGAGTGCTTAATAGATGTTTACTGAATAACTGAAGGCTCATATATTTGAATATTTAATATCTTACGCTACATTCCTAGCTCTCTCCACTTTCTACCTATTTAGATCACACCCATCCTTTTGACCCAGAGTATGAAAATGTCTCTAACACAATGCCATTTTCATCTATTTAATCATCAAAGACAAGAAGGAAAGAGAATTTTAAAGGCCTGTTTTTGGTGAGGATACTGATGGGAACAAATATTGGTAAAACCTTTTTGAAGGGTAATTTGGCAAAGGATATCAAAAGCCTTCAAATGTACTTAAGTTTTAACCTAGCAACTCCACTTCTAAGAATGTATTCTATGGAAATAATTTTAAATGTGCCCAAAGGATTTTCCAATAAGGTATTCACCACAGTTGATGTTTATAATGTTAAGAAATTGCTGGTCCGTAAGAAATGATTACTTGAGTGAATACAGATTTAAAAAGCCTATAATTAAACTTAAAAATTGTTTTTAAAAAATAATCATTGACCCAACAAGATGTTGTTGTTGTTGAACAAATCAGCATGTGTAATATGGTCCCATTTATATTTTAAAATGTAAAATTTTGTTTGCATAGAAAAAAATCTGAAAAGATATATAACCAAGTAAAAAGCTAATTTCTGATGGGACCAAATGTTATTTGTATACTCTTTTCTTCTTATCTATGTTTTCCCACTTGAGTTTTCTTCAACAAACAGGAATTATTCATGTACTGATTTTTTTTTTAACTTGTAAAAAAGTTGTCTAGATGCTTTGCTCTTCTTTAGCTCTGAAAGTAAGCTATTCAAAGTCAAAGAGACTTGATAAAATAAAAATCCCTATATGGAAGAAGGAACAGTTTAGATCTGAGATGTGCAAGCCAGACCTTTGTCTGCGCAAGCCTCTGTAGCCATGGGGGCGAGGGAGGGGGGTGTCTAATTTCCCAGTGCTCTGAGAGACTGACAGAGAATCATTACCCTTGAAATGGGTTTGCGTAATATGAAAAACCAGGATCTCCTCTCCATTTAGTGAGTGTGTTAACATTCGTGGGAGTTCCCTCGCATGCTCTGAGGGAGAGTCCTGTGACATCGTGTCTGTGTTGTATTGAACTCAATCACTTGTAGAAAATGTGCAATGTAATAGGGGTATTACACAGGATGATATTATGGAAAATCCTAATTGGTACCAAAGTAATTCTTACTAGAGTGGACTATAAAACCTTCAGTGCCATTCTAACTAATCACCCCTGTGGCATTCTGAGCACATGCAGGTTAATGGTGACGATCTTAATTTTTTTATTAATTAAATTAAGTGTATAATCAGACAGTATAAGCCCATTGTCAGTATGCATCATGCTAATAATAAATGGCTTGAGTACTCAGCATCTTTGGCTTCCCCAGAGTCTTGGACTCTTCCATCCACCATTAATGATCTAAGAGAGATCACCAAGTAGTTTCTTAGTGCCCAGAGACAACAAATAATGAGGCTGAATGCCGAGACTGAGCAAATGGCGATGGCCTCGTGGGCCTAGGAGAAGTCTCAAAACTCAGAGGTTGCAATTGCTCAGTCCTCTGCTCTTCTGCCTCTACATCTTGAATTCTTCTTTAGCAAGTTCTCATCATATGTAAAGGTAGGAAGGACAAAGAATTCAGAAAAGTAAATGTGAAAATGTAAGGTGCTTCATTACCACCTAACTGATCACCATGCCAGCAGAAAATGGGTCTTAGTCATCACTGCCCCACACCTTACTCCTCACCTGGCATGTGGTAACCTCTATGAATCGAATTCATTGACATTCTTAGACTAGCTTTCCCCAAAGTGTGTTCCGTGGAAGACAAACCCTGCCAGATGCATCCTAAATTGGAACCTATGGATAAATAAATTTGAGAAACTCTGCCTTTTACCTTTTCCTCTTGGAGATTTATGGTATACATTAGCATTTTGAAGGCAATCGTGAGTCCTTTAGAAATGTTTTAAAATTGTCTAACCCAGTGTTGTCTAACCAAATTCATTTGATCACAGAACTCTATTAACCTCCCACAGAGTACACTGAAGCAATAGACTGCCTTAGATATCTGCTAGCATGCTGATAGTCCAGAGATGAGATAAAAAGATTAAGATAGAAATAACAATTTCCTGATTCTCCTTAAATCCTGGCATAATAGAAATGAAATCTCCCTTGGGTGTTACTCAATACCTTAATGAAAACATAAGAGGTACAGGGTTTTAGACTTGGAAAGGACCTCAGTCATTGTGTATCTTAACCCCCAGTGCATTGCAGAAATTCAATTACAGTATCCGTGATGGACACACTGCCATCTCTTCTTGGACATTCCAGTGGCAGAAAGCTCAACCACTCACAACACAGTCCATTGAGTTATGAAATTTCTTCTTCTTTTGAGCTAAAATGCACATCTCTGAGGTTCTAGGTTTCATCCTACCTTAACATAGAATGATCCACTTTCTCATATGCCTACATGTCACTTCTTACGCCCTCAATTAGCCGCAGCATGTTAGGAATTTCCAGTTTCTACATTTCAAAGTATAATCAGAATAAATAAGGAAAGTGGTCCATGAATAGTTAGTAAAAGGGGAAAAACAGAAAATAATCTTATTAGTTGAGTTACAGACAAAATAATAGAAATCTCTTATTTTCAATTCATGAAGTTCTAAAAACAAAGGTGTTTTTCATAAGTGGCTCAATGCATTTGGTGACTGTCTTAGTTTGGGTGGCTATAACAAAGTATCATAGACTAGGTGGCTTATAAACAACACAGATTTATTTCTTACAGATTTAGACGCTGGAAGTCTGAGATCAGGGTGCCAGTACTGTTAGGTTCTGGTGACAGTCTTCTTCCAGATTTCAGGCTGCCAACTTCTCTTTATGTCCTCGCATGGTGGAAAGACAGTGAAAGAGCCTCTGCCATCTCATTCATAAGGGCTCCACCATCATGATCTCATGTCCTACCAAAGGCCACACCTCCTAATATTATCACATTTAGGGTTCAGATTTCAACATAAATTTGGGTGGTGGGATACAGAAATTCAGTCCATTGCAGTGACAAAACATAACGTGAATGGATGTGAAGCTATCTATAGTCTTTATTTATTCTACTCACATGAATATGTATAATTTGAATAAAGAAATATGATGTTTTATTACAGAAAAATGAATGTGTTTCCTCAGACCCCACTAGGAGTATTACATAGTATTAGGTACAGGCACTGTTGTACCTTTCCAAAATCAGACAAGGTCTGAATTCTGAAACATATTGGGCCCCAACGATTTTGGACTAGGAGCTATGACAACATGCATTTCTTGGTACCTTCCTTGTGCTCAACACTGGTGGCCCACATTCAGCTATTTCAGTCCTCACAATTCTGTGAGGTAAAGTAACATTTATCCTCTACCTTACAGATGAGGAAAGTCATCTAGTTTTGCAGACAGTTTTCTTTTCTCGTGTCTATTTGATATTTACAAAGATAGCCAGCTCTTTTTCTATCATGTATCAACTGACAACAAAAAAGTGAGTCACAGGTTCTAATTTGGGACGCTGGTCAATGCCAGAAGAACCCTTACCTGTAAGGGGACAATGTGACATCTAGTGATATGAGAAGCCGTCTGGGGAATCCCTCTCGGGCCTCTAGCTGAAAAGTAGGTAATGTGTTTGCAATGTTCATAGCTCTCCAACTGTTCTTTTCCTACCTAACCAGAAACTTTGGTGTGAATGGGAAAGCCACAGAATCCCTTCACCGAGAAAAGTATTATTCTGAGTGTTGAATTAAGTCATGTCAAGGTCTGGATCGAGCCTCTGGCATAGAAGTTTCTTACTACCTACTGCACTCCCCCTATATGACCATTATGATGAGATTTGAGGATTCTCAGCCATCTAAAAATCTACCCCATTTGTTCTTCAACTGGGCTTGAAATTTCCATATGAGTATTTGTCTTTGTCAGAATACTGAAAGCAATGGCTGAAATTTAAGTATTTCATGCAACATGTAAGGGTTAACCTATTAAGCCATTATGAACTTAATTTAAATAATCAAATGAGCTAGTCAGTCATTTAGCCAGGCCCAGAGGGAACTGGACACAGAACAGACCAGGTTTGATGGGGAATGAAAGGAAAGAAACATGGGGAAGATCTGAAGCCCGGGAACTTACAGGAAAGACCTACATGGGGTGTTAACAGCGGAAGGCTTGGGGCCTGAATCAGTGCCATTGTTCCGGGTACTGGCGGAAGGAAGCACTAAAAGGGAAAAAGAGGCAGGAGAAAGGGGCATAGGGTCCCCAAAGTTCAGCATCACCTACATCAGCTATTTTCATAAGAATGTACTTATGCTTGCAGACCCTCTCAAAAGAGTTGAATCATAACATTTTAGAACCACATAACATCACTTACCAGCTGGTGTGCAGGGATTGGAATGGATGCTCGAGTGACAGAGCCAGTGAAACAAGGAAAGGGAGCATGTGTGCAGAACTTCCAACCTCAGCTTATACCCGTGTCCGCTTTGCTGTCTTTGTTACAGTCACACTCCTGCAAAAGCTGTACCATCAACCCAGAAAGCCAACTTCTTCTACCACTGCCTACTAAGGGAACTCAGACTTTCCCTGTGCCCGGCCTGTCATGTCCAAGAGAGACCTTCTGTGTCCATACCTATCCCTCCGCTCTAAGTTAGATCCCACACAGTCCACTGTTCTTTGCTTTTCCTTTTTCTTCAGAGCATGCCCTGCAATTTGTAAGTAGATATCTGTGTCTTTATTTATTAATTTAATGTCTGCATACTCCGCTAGACTATAAATTCCATGAGTACCCCCTAAGAGCAAGTTCTTAACAAAAATCTGTTCCATGAGTCACTGTCAGGCACTGTGCTCTCAGATTCAGAAAGGGTAGCTCTTTCAATATTCATTATAAGCCTCTGAATTAGGTTTTACAGATGAAATGAAGGAAGCATACAACTCCAAGGTATTCCTTTTTGAACCAGGGAATTGTGCAGTGTACACCCTGCACAGCTGCATACAGCAACCATGCTCAGAAACCCCTTGTTCTAAACTGCTTGTGAATGGTATTATCTCCAAAGGAAAAGTATGTCTCTGCTCCTTTCCCCACCTTTGTGACACCCATGGCTGGAGGGGTTAATAATGAACAGAAAGTTCAATTAACTTCACCCATTATATCAGTCCTAGAGTTAAATCCTGGTTCCTTGCAAGCCCCAAGAAAAGACTCTTCTGTTTGTATATCATGTTAATAATTAATTGATTGGTTAATCCATTAACTAGTTCATGTAAGGCTTGTCCAGTGCTTCTTTGTTCCCTCCATCTGTCCTTTTCAGGGTCAGTGGGTCATGTGCATTATGTTGACTGAAAAACTTCAAATGAAGGACCATTTGAAAACGTGTATATGCTCAGTGCTTTCTAATGCCATGAAATGTTATGAGGAATCTGCTCATTTTATATCCACTGAGAATAGTTTTTTTAAAGTACCGATTAAAAACTCATTGAAAATATTCAGCAGTGCCTGCTTATACTGAAATTGGTAAGTCAAGGCCCAGCGTTCAAAGAGCTCTCAGTCAAGTGTGACAACAGGAGAGGCATGGAAGTCTTCTTGGAAGGAGGGGAGGCTGTGGAAAGTATTCTGGGTAGAGGGTGGAGCCTGGGCATAGAGCTTTATGATTTCAGAGATGGACGGAATAATAGCAGGAAGCCTGTCTACAGAACAAACGCTGCTCCCTTTTACCGTGGTGTTATGGAAGAGCCTCTGGATTGTCATATTTTATAAAATACTGCAAAGACACTGGTATTGGGAATTTTTACATAAAATATGTACTGTTCTTGCTGCTTTGATTCCATAGCTCTCAACCCTAATCTTAGCCAACACTAATGTAGCAAATTCTTTTGCAAGATGATGGACAGAGGTCAATTTTCAAGAAATGACAAATATTCTATTTTAAACATAGTAAAAAAAGTTAAGTGCACAAGCTTGGGAGCTAGTCTACTGGTGTTAAAAATGCTAGCTTTGTAACTTACTCAGTAGTATGACTTTGGGAAGTTACTTTGCCTTTTTGTGACTCAGTTTTCTCCTCTGTAAATTGGGCATAATAATAATACTGATTCTTGAACTTGGGGTCAGGAGTAAAGGATGTTTGGCGCCTCTAAATGCCACTTATACTCATATGTAACAAATGCTATGCTAGCATTAACTATTACTTTTCACACAAGTCCTAAGAGATAGCTCCTATAATAATGTTAATCTTGTAGTTGAGGAAAGCAAGTTTGGAGAGGTTACATGACTTGCCCAAGGTCACACAGCTAACAGCAAAAGCAAGCCAGGTTGCTTGACCTCAGTGCTTAACTACCTTGCTATCATGCCTCTATCTTGTACTGACATATTCCTTTCTTGGTCATGTTTTGGTGGACACGGGTTAAATATCTGAAGAGAAGATTCTAGTAAAGAGACCTCTGAAGAGCCTGGAAAGTTAAAATATTTTACGAGCCAACTCATAGTGATGAGACCTGCCCTCCGCCAGTGAGAAAGGGAGCTCTTCCCAATCAAGCTTCATTTTCCGAGGTAAAATGAATTTGAGTAACCTTTCTTGCTCCCTGAAGTTAAAAATACCTTTTAAAAATGAGTTTGTCATGTCTTGTTGCATAACACTGAGCAGTATTTATAGAACATGGAAATGAATATGAAAACTTGTCTTTTGATTCATGGCATATTAGAAGTGCTGCTTTCATTAATAACCCTGACTTGAATTTTTTTCTCCCAAATTATTGGAATGCTTATTAAACTTTAAAAGTATTTTTCTGACTGGGGGTGGGGGGTGGGGAGTGGAAAGGTAGAAAAAGGACAGAAACATATTCCTGAAGGCACTAACATTCAATTACTGAAAAAAGTAATTGCGTGACAGCCCGAGAGCTGCTTTCATGTAACTGACAGGATGGGGTATTTTGTCCCCTAATGTTAAATACTGTTAATTAGAGAGGTAAAGCTTGCATTTTTCTTGAGTTAATTGTTAATCAAAGGCTTCACTGAAACAATATCTCAGTGAAAATGTAGGTACTAGCAATTAACGGGTAGAACTGTGTACCTAAGATTTGTATTACATTGATTCCAAAATAATTAGGTTGGCACACCCATTCTGAATATCTCTCCCCACGTGAATACAAAATGTTACCGTTCTGTTGGTTTTTACAGGATGGCTGCATCTGACCATGAAATGTATTTCCAAGTTTTGCCAAGTATTTAGGTGACTGGTTTTATTTTTTTATTAGATACTTAAGTTTCCCTTTCTTTTTTATGTATTGCTTAAAAACAAACCTGCTTTTACAAGCCTCCTGCCGCCTAAAAGGCTCTTTGTTCAGCACCGAGAAGATTTCTTGCTGATCAGATTTTCCCCATTCTTCTCTTTAAGCAAACACTGAAAGCTTTCAGTGGCTGCCCAAGATATCACTTTAAAACCCTTAAGGCAGATTGAAAGGCCTCCAAAAAGGCATGACATTCAATCAAAGTTCAGTAAGGAAAGTTTTAATGAATAAACTTAGTAAATTAGAAAGCACTGTGGCAGGGTGATTAACTCTCATTTGTGCGTTAGTGTTGAAATTAATTAAAATGTTTAAGCCATAGGAGGCTGGCTATCTCGTCAGGACCTGGCGCTTTCTCGGAGTCAGTCTAGATCCAGGAGTGATTCATCTTACACAGATGAGAGGGGGATAAAAAGAAAAGAACAGTCAGGACAAATGTGTTTTCAAAGATGCTTAGCGGCAGGGAGACCATTGAGACTTCAGAGCGATCCTACTGGAGTGTGACATCATAATAGGGTATGTACATGTGGAGTGGCGTGAAAAGGACTTTGCACATACATTCCTTCCCTCTCTCTTTCGGATTGGATGCTGTGTCTATTAATTTCTCCACCAGGCAGAATGCTGCAGTCTGCTCTCTTCAGGACCACTCACAAATGAGCTCTGTTTCCCTGACTCTTTTGAAACCTCCTCGACACCTTAATGCTCATCCCTGGCAGTCCTCCGCAGTACAGTGACATGAAAAGCTGGGCTTGGTGCCCTGGTGGATTTCCCTAAGATCAACTCCATAGAATGTATGAAAATATAATTGCCTCAAACAGACTCTCAGACACACAACAATGGATTTATTGTTATATTCCTTTGACAGTGTGCAGAGCAGAAACCATCTTTTCAAGAAATCCAAAATATTCCATTCCCATTAGGTTTTTAAATATCTTGTAAGCTCAATTTCTTTCCAGAACTATGGGTCTGTGGATCTTCTTATAGAAACCCATTACCATGTGGCTGTTTAACAAATCCATGCCTGTTTAAAATTATAAATGACAGCCTATAAGTATAAAGAGAAAAGCCTTCTTTGACAGGAAAACAATCTCAGTGGCTTCTCCTTGGATAACAAATGGACTTAGCACCGCAACTTTTTCCAAAATAGTGTAGCTTGGACTGCCATTTCTAGTTCAGGGGTCCCAATGAAAGGGTTTGCAGATATGAGTGGCTACCTACACGTCTGAATTATTTCCACCTGGAGAAAATTATCATGATTTGCTATGGATCTACATTCATAACTATCCGTCTTTCTATTTTTTGCTCTAAAGATTTCTTGTCAAATACAATGTCAGAGGTCACTGTCAGAGTGTCCCTTTGGTACCCATTAACTATAACCAGCAAACTTGTTCACTATTGATCCACTATGTCTAAGTATCTATTATGGTGGATATAAAAGGTGGCTTCACATCTTTCTAAACAGATAATTCATAAAGGCCAAGGGGTCATGGCTTGTGATATATTATTCTTTCATTGTAACTGGGACTGAATGGGAAGAGAGAGAGAGGAAGAGAAGGGGGTGCCAAGGGTCATGAGTGTTAGACAAGAGAGGTAGAAAGTTGTGTGTCAATTGGACACATTAACATCCGTATAAATAATAAAAGGCATTAATAATATTTGTTCATGACCTCATTATCGATTCATTCTACTCAGAAGCAGAGGCTCCTGGAGTGAATGAAGACAGAGTTGATATTTTACCACCAAAGTTCAGTTGAGGTTGAATTCTAAAACAGAAGTCAATTAAAGACAGTAAAATATATTCTGGCAGCCGTATATTGAGTCCTGGGATTGATACTTTTTGCAGGTAATGAATCATCTGCGGGCAAAGAAAGGGTTTGACAAACAGAAGCCTCAGATATGAAGTGTTAACCCCGATGGGCTCAGCACATCCTCACGTTCCTGTGGGATTTTTTAATTCATCATATTCAGTAACCTCAGCTAATTCAATATGCAGCAATACACTGCAGAGGCCATTGCTGATGTCCCCCACATTTCCATCCTAAAGTAAAACAGCTCATTAGGAGAACAGTAAGGAACGAATGAGTGAGCTTTGCTCACAACTTAGCTGACATTGGGCTCATTTAATGCTGTTTTTGGTCTTCTATCCAGTGGAGATCCCGGAGATGGTGCACTTTCTCAAGACTACAGTTTGGAGGAAAGTAAATTGAGATGAATCATGGTGAGATGAGATAGTTAAAATGTCATGCTCTGTAAGTCTGAATGCATACTTCAAGTTCTGAACAGTAAAATGCACGTCAACACCTAAACAAGGGAAACAAAGAAAAAGCAGATAACTAACAATACAAATCCTCCTTCTTTGACAAGGCTGCTTGCTTCATGGGGGGAACCAAACAGCACCTTTTCCAAACCATCCCTGAATTCACACCTAGCGCGTGCACGCGTGCTCACACAGACACACAGACACACACACATATGCACACATCCACACCCCCTCCTGATTTTACTTTCCTCTTAAAGTTTACCTATTATGGTTGAGGAAATGACACATTAGAATTGCAAGGATTCAGAGACAACAACAAACCACTAGCTTTATTTCTCTTTACAAATATTAGCTGATGGAATGTCCCTACCTGGCTGGGAAAATTCCAAATGGTCCCCGGTATACATGAGAGCTAGCAATGGTGTGCCCGAGCATCAGAATAAGCCCTTTAGAAGCTCGAAGTAAAGCTCAGCAGTGGGCATGGGTGGGTATGGGGGCTGTGGAATTGCTTCGCTGATTTCCCTTTACAGAGCCCCATTCAAGTATCTACTGACTCTATAACTCTAAGTTGAAACATCCTAAGAGAAACTTAAGAATGACCTATTTCCTGGAAGTGACCAATCTAAATGAATCGTCTGACCCCGGGAATAGCTTTTCTTCTTTATGTGAAACCCCAGTTATTGGGACAGCCATAGTGTTGAGGAAATGTCTCTCCAGTATTTGTAGTTCTTAACCTTTTTGTGGATCAAGAACCCCTTTGAGACCATAACATAAACTATGATCCCTCTCTGGAGAAACATGTTCACACACACACAATTTGCACATATTCTGAGGACTCATAGCATCCCTGAGGTTGGTACAGGTTAAGAACCTGTGTTCTAAATAGGGTGTTTTTCTTAAAAAAAAAAACACAGATGAACATTAATAGAATCTGCCCTTCCTTCTTCAATTTAATAAAGAAAAAATGAAATGAGCCAGCCATTGTAATCTTCAGACTCCAAATAGTAGTGTCCTTAATAATAATCATAGTCAAGTGTCATGTTCGTGGTCTCTATGGACATCTCTAGTCTTCGTAATAATTTTTATTTTTATTTAATGTTTGGAGATGTTGTAAAAAGTGACTACTGTATCAAAATGCGACCTCTGTGAGGTTTAAAACCTACTGAATCAGATGAGATATGAAAGTGTTCAATATAATGTATGACTTAAAGCTATGTTTTTTAAACTTTAATAGGAAATGTCTGACTCTTAGATCACTGTTTCTAAAACCTGGCAGACAGAAACATGTCTTTTTAAAAAGTCTAATTTATATACCAAACAGAGATTTAGCAGGTAGAAATAATGCCTTTCCCCTTTACCTCATGCAAACCTGAATCTTTAATTTGCTTTGCATAAAGCTCAGCTCCCATACTATTTTAAGAATTATAACAGCTCATTTTTTCCTCAAGATTTTTTCCAGGTACTGGACTAGACAATGGGAACTGAGATAAACAAACTATGGTTTTTGTCCTCAGCAGGCTTATAGTCTTATGAGAGGACAGATGTGTATACACACACAAGCAGCCATTGCAGTGATTTAGACAGCACCCAGTCCCTTCTTCTTTCCTCCTGGCAGAACTCCATTTTTATTCAGGTACCCACCCTACCCCTACATAAGCTATGTGATTTAAGGGAAGCTGACTCATACTGGGCTAAACCAATCGTGGGAATGCTACACACACCCTTGCCTGTTATTGGTTCAGGTAACCTGTCGGCAGCTAATTATTATTCTACATTCCCTTGGTGATGGTAATTGGTCCAAGGATGGGCATGCGACCTAAATTGGCCTCATCATACCAAAGGGAAAGATAACTAGGAGGAAGGTTCTTGCTCCTCCTCTCTAAGTGTGTTGTCCCAATTGCTGTTAGCAACTGGCTTGCTACCATGGGGAAGTTAGCCTGAAGACAAAGCGAAGGCAGGCAAATCTGAGAAAATGATAGAGAACTGAGTAGAAACTCTGATTGAACCATCGGAAGCCCGCTAGACCTCAAAATGACCCTTATGTGAGGTCCATTTATTATTTCCTTTTTGTTTATTCTCATTTGAGTAGGAATTTATGCCCCATGCAGCCCCCAAACTTCCTGTCTCCGATATCATTGCAGCCCAGAGTTATAGTCTCCCTGGTATGCGAAGGGAGTCTTCGGAGGAGCACAGAGGATGGGCACAATCATGCTGGTAGGAACTTTCCCGAGGAAGGGATGCTTGAGCTAAGTTTTGATGGTTGAATAGGAGTGAACTAGGCAGACATGGAAGGGCAGGGGGTTCTAAAGAAGACAAGTGAGAGGTGTGTCAGTACCTTGAAGAGTGTTAGGAGAGTTATACAGCTAGAGTGAAGAGAGCATGAGGGGATGTTTTGGCAGATGAGACAGAGGATGAATGGTCAGACTATGAATGGTCCTGCACTCCATGTGAATGTGGATTTTCTATTGAAGGTAATTGGGAGCCATTAAAGGATGTTAAGCCCTGAAATAGCATCATTGGTTTTGCATTTTAGACACATTGCGGGTGGCCAGTGTGGATGATTAATTGGCGAGGACAGTTCTGGGAATGGGGATATGAATTCAAAAGTCTCCATTTTGCTGAAACTCTCAAGCATCCTTTCCCGACAAGAGGCAGCATGTGTCCTTTTTGGATGGTACAGGGAAGATGCGGAACCAGTACAGTCTGTGAAAACTGGTCCAGAGTAGTCACTATTGATCGAAATCTGTAACAAGCTCCAGGTCAGTGAACATTTTGCTGTGTGCTCATGACACAGAACACTGCACAGAATCATTGAAAGAGCCCCTTACTTGCTGTGTGACCTTAAATTAGCTGCTAAACCTCTCTGAGATTTCATTTCCTTGTCTGTAAAATGAAGATCCTATACCCACCTTGCACTATTTAGGTGAGTAACACAACTTATAAGGATTTAGCACAGGGCCCACCAGATCATAAATACTCATGACTCATGGGCTGACTGAGTGACTGGATGACATGAATAGTTTTCCCTACTTATACTAAATATGTGACTCTAGATTTAAAAATGGCAGGCCCAGTACTTTGGGAGATGTGACCATTGATGACCAAGTTATCCCTACTACATTCTGATGTAAGTTGAATTCTTGTAGAATTGTTTGTTTTTAAATGAGGGCAGATCGGCCCACAGGGATTACTGAAGCTTCTGCTCAGTCATTAATGTTTGGAGCCCTGTGGATGTCTAACTCTCCATTCTGGGGGCTTGAAAGGAAGTGATACTGTAAATTGCTTTGCAATGAATTGATTGGGGGTTTTCCACATAACATTCACAAAGAGTTTGAGAGACTAGGTTTTGGCCTGAGTGCAAAGGATCCTACCCAGCTGGTTTGTACAACCTACTGGTAGGACAACTAAGGAAGCTGCTTGTCTGCTCCTTTCCATGAGCCAGATCTTTGGGTCCCCCAAGTTGACCATGCTATTCAGAAGTGATGGGGCAGAAGGAAAGGCTGTGATGAGGCAGTGGGGAGCCAGTACCAATCTGCAGATGCTTTTACTTCATCAGAAAACTTAGAGGTACTACATGCAGTGGTTGAGAGCTTCGCCATCAGAAGCATGTGGGTTTGAGTCCTGACTGACTCACTTTCCAGCTGTGTGACCTTGGGCAACTAACCTAAACTCTCTGAGCTATAATGGTTTTTCATTTGTAAAAATGGAATATGCCTACTCTGAGTACACCTCAGAGTGGGAGTGGGAGTACAGCTACTCCTGCAATTGTTATGAGGATCAAATAAAACACATAAAAAGCATGTACTCAAGATAATATATAACATATGGCTAACAAACATAGGCTAGTATTATTTATAATGGATATCTGTAATGTGGGGTCTGTTCCATCAAATATTTGCCCTTTCTATTAGCACCCTGATTTCCTTTTGGGGAATTACTTTTTCTGATTAGGTGTAGTCTTGGTGCCCTCTAGTGTGCTAACTATCCACCTTAGAAGCTGAAGCTGTCCCGGGAGGCTCTGCCCACCCAATCTTTCCTTTCATCACCTAGTACAGCCATGAGGTTATCATGCGACCTGAGCTCAGCCAATCAGAATCTCCCTCCTGGGACTTTGAATCAGGCAGAGTGAAACAAGGGTAATAAAAAACAAGGCAGTGGTAGCTGAAGAAGACAGCCTTCCCTCCTTCTCTCTTATTGGGGACCTAAATCATTCCTATAAAGTTTCCTTTTGCTTAAGCGACCATTTCTTTGCTTTCAACCAAAGAAGTGAAACATTATTACTTTCTACCTTTAAGAACCAAATATTTGTCTTCACAACCTGCCTCTTTTCTTTTCTTTTCTTTTCCTTTCTTTTCCTTTCTTTTCTTTTCTTTTCTTTTCTTTTCTTTTCTTTTCTTTTCTCTTCTCTTCTCTTCTCTTCTCTTCTCTTCTCTTCTCTTCTCTTCTCTTCTCTTCTCTTCTCTTCCCTTCCCTTCCCTTCCCTTCCCTTCCCTTCCCTTCCCTTCCCTTCCCTTCCCTTCCCTTCCCTTCCCTTTCCATCTTAATGTCCTACATAGAATGTTCCCCAAACAGCCTAAATTTTCATAGTTTCATGCATGTCTTCAAGATGTCCTTCTGCCTGAATACCCATGTTCAACTCCCATCCTCCAGCAGACAAATTCTCACTCATTCTTCAAGCCCTGGCTCAAATGTTATTTGCTTTGGACAACCTTCAGTGACTATCCTGACCCAGCTTAAATACAAACATATTTAAGCTTTTCCATGCTTTCCCTGAAGCGTTCCTGCACTTGCCATATCTGTTATGGTTAGGTTATTTGCTGCCATCTAGATGCTGTGCTCTTTGGGAATAGGGTGCAAGCCTTAGTCTTCTTCAACTTTGTGTCTTTAGTACCTGCTTGGTCCAGATCAAGAACTCGAAGCGTTTTTGTTGAATGAGTGACATTTTTTACAAATATGTGAATTGCATCATTTTGTGGACACGAATTTATATTGTGGGCATGTCCAGATAAGCTCAGAACAGTGGGCCAATTCTATAGGCTACCTAGTTCTCCCAACAGTGGTAAGCAAATCCATCCTTGTCTCCATTACCCAAATTGACAATCCGGAATAAGCCAAAAATGTTAAGATACTGTCTCAGCCTCTATTTTGAGAGTTACACAAAGAATAACAACAGGAATTAAGTCTTATATGATTCTGGCCACACACCAAGCACCAAACAAATTTTAACTCATTTGATCCTCATAATTCCTATGAAATAAATGCTGCTATATTTTTCCATTTCACAGATGAGGAAACTAAGGCGTAGTGAGGTCAAGTCACCTGCCCATAGTCATATGACTAACAAGTGGGAGAACTGAGTTTCCTACTTAGGATATGCTCTTCCATACAACCCCACCTCCTCTTGAGTCCCTGGGGAGTGAGGAGACTCTCAGTTCATTTTATCAGAACGCAGCTCTGTTTCATGCTGTGAGGGTTAGAAGCAGGCCATGAGTGGAGATCTGTCTGCCTTGTAAGAAGCATTGACAATGAGTGCAGAGCACAGACACAAAGGAGCTGAATTTGTAGCTAAGCTACAGTGAGGGAGTGTGAAGACAGAGGGGAGTCCTTCTGTGATATTTGAAAATACTGAGATATCCAGTAATAGCCTTTGTGCCAGTAATAGTCACATGATTAGCCTTTGCTAAATTCACCAAGCTGAATTTGGTAGGCAACAGACAGTAGTGGTTCAGTGCTTAGGTTTTTAAGTCAGATTCCTGAATGTAAGGTCTGGCTCTGATGTCTGGGTACTGTGTGACTTTGGGCAAATTACTTAACCATTGGGTGACTCAGTTTCCTCATCTGTAAAACAGGGCAAGATAAAAGTCTCCACATCATAGGATAGTTATGGAAATTAATTGAGATAATTACATTGAAACTACTTGGTATATCTAGCACCTAGCACATGATTATATTATATACATTTTAGTACAAAATCCCTGCTAGTTGTGGAAAATTTAGTGACCAGTAGCAATTTGGGTTTTTTAGGAAACAATGGGAAGGAAAAGAGTTGGAGTGTGAAGAGAGTTTCCCATCCACTTTTCCAGGGAGAGCACGGCCCTTATGAATTAACAGCACTGCCTGAAGTCCCGCAGGCCACCCCGTTCTCCACAGGATTCCACTGGATATGAGTACAAAGTAGGGTTTGTGGTTTTCACACCCAGTTCTCGGGGCTAATGGCTCTGTGAGATTATTCTGTATGAATCAATCCAATATCCTTACTTCTCTTTTCCTCTTTCAAATTTCCAATAGGGGAAACAAACCTTCAATGATGAACTTGGTCAAAAAGGCTTATTGTATTACTAGTGCCTTTTTCTTAAAGATATTTGTCATAAACCCTGAGCGTTCCACTGGCTGTGAACAGGGCTTGGATGAAGTTGCAACACCCTCGTCTCCAAGGAGGAGAAGTTCGGGCACGATTTCCCCAGAGTCCATCAGAATACATGTGTCTGGACTCTAGGGTTAGAGAAGGAAGTGTTCCAACCCACCAGTCCATTTAAGCTTCCAACTTTGCAGATTCCAATTCAGATTTAAAGCCTTCAAATGCTTCCCATAGAAACTTTATCACAAAGCTCTCTATTAGCTGCAGACTAAACAAATACATACAAATAAAGTGCATTTGTATAATGTAAGAAATATATTCTCTTAATCCATCTGCCTCAGCTTTGGATCACCATAGTTAACATGGCTCACAAATTAACCCATTCTCCAAGAGATCTTGGGGTTGAATATTGGCGTGGAAACAAGTATAAGCATCTGAAGGCATTCCTGAACTCCAGAAGTTTCCAGCACAATTAAGACATGTTAATAAGCCCTCTCCATGGAGGACTTGCTAGGATGAAAATCAATCGATTGCCATCCTCTGTCTGTTCTATTAGTGCTGAATTTGGGGATATGTGAATGACGTACTAACTTGCATTCTCAAAAAGCAAATCCCACAGCACGTGGGGACCTCTTGGGGTTGTGTGTAGGTGTTATCACTCCACAGCTGGCATCACTGTGAACGCCCACTACTGGGATATGGAACGATTTGTAATGTAACAATTAGTGGAAATATTGGCTTAAGTACGCACTCAGCAGGGGGCTGGTAACCCCAGGACTCAGCAGAAGGGACGGTACCATGCCATGTACAATATCCCAAGGGATTCTGAAGCTATTCAAATGACTAATGAGCACTACATGTCTTGAGAAATACCCTCTTCTCCCTTTATATTCCTTGAGATTGAAGTTAAAAGTGAAACTTTCTGCTCCACCCAGCATTTGAACTACACGAAAGGGATGAGCTGTATAAAAACACAATCTCTAAAATGCAAGGACCCACTGTGTTTGCCACTTTCACAATTCTGCAGATTTTAATTAGGAAAGTGTCCCACTGGTCCTTCTCCTGAGGGTCCAAGGGACACCAGGGGCATTACAAAGCTGCATTTTGCATAGCCTGGATGATTGTAAAACTCCCTACCACCCCCCACCAACCAAAAAAACCCATCAGCTTATGTCCCAACCCCCCATCTCAGTTCTCATATGCTTTCATCTTATTCTCAGGATCCACTAAAGTAAATAAGATGTCCACCCTGATAATGGAAACCCCACCAGCTCTCAGTTAGTGCCTTTTCATGCCAATTAAACACATTTTAAACAGTCATTGTAGATGCATCGCTGACTGCATTCAGAGACGCCAAAGGGCTCTGCCGACATCAGCCAAGCAAATGAAATGTTTTTCATGCAAGTTTTCTCTCTGTCTTATTCTAACCACTTGGCAATGGTCTCAATTGAAAACATTGATTCTGAAAGATATATATGGATATATAAACTGATTAACCAGCTTATTTGCTGCTGATTACTTTACTAATAAAGATCTCAGAGTGCTTAATTTAAATTAATACTTTCTTCATTAATGAAAATCCAGCTAAGAGCATTTAAAAAAATCTTGACAGACGCATTTATTGCACAAACATATACTTATCTATGCCAAGCCAATTGAACACACAATCATGTCTGGTTGAGGCTATAATTGATAATGATTCTGCAATTATTATTTCAGTGAGGTGGGTGTTGTTCACCAGAGTTATTCTGACAGTCTAATAAGGATTTCGTCTTTTAGAGGCATTGAGGAGCTCGCGGGACACAGAGGGACATACGCAAGGCAAATTAAGGAGATTTGGTCACTGTTGAGATAAGGAGCAAGATATTCTTGCTTCCCCTCCCCCAACCGTCCATCCTCCTCTACTTCGAAAAACAAAAAAGAAAGCCTCGCTGACTTTCCGGTGTAGTAAACATGGAAAAAGGGGACAAAAGGTGTCGAATGTGAAGACCCAGGGATTCAACAAAATTGGGCTATTGATTAACCAGTGTGTTGGTAACCTGAGGTTTGTGGCAGTCAAATACCAGGGTAGCCCTCCTGTCTCTTGGAGTTTATGGGCCAGTTTCTCCCAAGATGTGTGTGTCCCGGATGGACTCACAGGCAGCCAGCCATCCCAGAGTGACAGCAATTCAGAGTCTGGAAGCCCTAGTGGGTTGTGAAATGAGCCAGGCCCTCTGTGCCCCCATCAGGCTCTAGCCAGCACCCGGGCTCCAGGAGCGAGCATCTTTCAGCTCCTAAAGAGCTGACATATATCCTGCCTTTAAGACAAGACTACAATTGCAAATCTGAGAATATAAATTACACTTTCATCTTTCTTTGGTTTTCTTTCTTTTGCTTCAGTTTTCATTCCAGGATAAACTTTCCTGTCAAAGGGACATTTCTGATGTGTCAAATTCACCACTGTAATGAACAGGTTGACAAATGTGGAAGGTGAGCAGACGTTTGGGTCTGCCGCAGCTGCCTGCAGCCAGAGGAAGCCGTGACTTTCAGAAGGATAACGAGGCTTTGAAAGATGGCGAAAATGTCGCCATCAACCTGCCCTTCTGCTACTTAGTAATTAGATAATTAGTCAGGCCCTAATTATGGGATCAGGGTGCAGGAAAACAATTAGCTGAAAGAATTACTACATAAAACCGAAAAGGAGATTCCTGAAAACAATATTTAATTTTATGATATTAATATTT